>NC_060039.1:14623715-14923715 GCF_905333055.1 Maniola jurtina
TCCCGAGCACGCATATCACATTGCACAATAAAATTTCGAAGTGCAGCTACTTACTTCAAGGATATTTTACTACGGAACCCTAATAAAAACCGACATGACTGCCCCGGGCCCCAGATGTAACCAACCCTAGCTCTCTCAGTGTAATTACATCATGCAACTAATTATCCTAAAACAACCCTACTTCATGCCTTCTCGCTAGTTAATTTAAAGTAAACGCCAAGTTTTGCCTTCAAATTACAGCTGTAATTCAAAATGATTTTTGAACCAAATGCAAAGGGGTTTGAATATTTTAGCATAGAGCCTGGCCTATTTACATGACTGCCATTTTATTTATTTTTCAAAATAGCGGCCACGCATTAATCACTAGCTGGCATCAATACAAATAAGTATTGTATTCATTTGTATTAGACAAAATCTCCCAAAGTGTCACGTTCTTAGATAGGTATAAACTCTGGTGGCTAGCCGTTAGACTGTTGTATTAGTGACTCCACTCCGTGGCCGCTATTTTGGAAAAAAATAAAATGGCGAACTACTCGGCCAAAGTATTCGAAACCCTTTAGCATAGTTATTTTAAAGTAGCTAATGTCTGCGACTTCGTTCGCGTGGACTATTATACAAATCTCAAATTCCTATTTTGCCCACTTACTTAAGGGTTCAATTTTCAAAAAGTCCTTTCTTAGCGGGTGTCTAGTTGTCTACGTCACAGAGTCCGTCTTTTCAGTCACCTTTTCCTTTTAAAATATGATATTTAGGTAGATGATATTGTATACTCTATATTTCATACTAAAGTACTAAAATTATAACGTTAGCTAATGGTCAATGTTCCCCATATTCAAAACGCATAGTATGAAAAATAGTTCAACATATTTAAAAGCAATTGCAACATCAAACTCTCGTTTTCAAAAAAAGGGCAAGTTGAACGCGGCGCTAAAATGACTACGGCAATTCCCAATATCTCATATTTTATAGGCAACTGTGTTTTTAACCCCCGAGGCCCCGACCCAAAAAGAGGGGTGTTATAAGTTTGACGTGTGTATCTGTGTATCTGTCTGTGGAATCGTAGCTCCTAAACTAATAAACCGATTTTAGTTTAGCTTTTTTTTGTTTGAAAGGTGGCTTGATCGAGAGTGTTCTTAGCTATAATCCAAGAAAATCCGTGCCGTATGTATGAACAAAAATTTACGATGCTTGCCATGCCTGAGTACAAAATAATTGTTTGGCTTTTGAAAAAAGTAATTAGCCTAGTGACCTCCCTAGCGCTTTTCTTACAAACGCAATTTGATTCTCATTTGAATATTAACCAATCAGACTCAATGCTTTGTATCTGTATACAAATCATTCTACCTGTGTTTTGAAACTACACATTTTTACAGAAATCGGGAAAACCACAGACACAGAATCCAGAACGTGTCTACCATTGAGTTTACACCTACGAGTAGGAGCATGCCAAGTCTAATACCTCCAGCATTAATGCTGAGCCGTGACCTTTTCTTCTTGTGCCACATGGGTGCAAGAACTCATTTTAAGATATTTTTTTTTCTTTTTTTTTTTTAGTTTTCTTTCTTTCTTTCTTCTTTCTTTCTATAAAAGTCTTTGATTGTACTAAAAAATAAAATTGAATTTGAACCAGGAAGTAAAACTTCCACTCTATACCTACTCAAGCATCATAGTGGTTTTTACGGTTTTACCACATAAGAGAATCAGGTAGAGCTGATTCACATTTCCTGTTCGCAGCACATTCGCATAATGTAGGTTGATTACTTTTCCTCCAAATATTAAATATTGAAAGCCCGCGGTAATTTCCATTCCGTAACTAGGTTTGGTTAAATGCTCGAAAGTTCAAATAGGGTTGCTAAAATAATAGGCTTTACATGTTACCTGTACACGTCAGAAGTGGTTTAAACGTTTTTCCGGTAATTTTGCCAGGGTCAGAGTGAACCAGAGAGAGGGAATTCTCGGTTTAATTGTGGATCGACGATATGTCAAATATTAGGCTTTAGGAGACGTAAAATCAAAGAAAAATAGTGCTTTCATAGCCAACCTAGCGTCAAATGTAGGTAACATTTGACGCCTGCCAAGGATTTTAACGATACCCCGTAAATCCAAATTTTTTCAGGCATTTAGAAGTTATTGTGGAATAAAGAAACCCACATCTTCTTCTTCCAGCCCTTATCCCACGCTACGTGGGGTCGGCACATGTCTTCCTCTTCCACTCTCTTCTGTCATCCATAAACTTATCATCTACCGCTTTTATACACATATCACAAATCAACCATCGCCTGTATTAGGTATTATATTTTTTAGGTTGTGTTTTTGATGATACCAAGCATCCAGCAGAATTGCATCCGAATTAGGATGGTTGCCAAGAAATATTGGAATTAGTGTGTTAAAGAGCTTGAGGACTTGATGGTAATAACCTCGATCCGACGCGTACCTACAGTAAAAATTCCACCAAATAGAAGCAGCGCCATGTCGATATTTTTTTGTTATGTATTTTTGGTCGCGATTTTAGTACTCTCAATCGTGAAATTTTTACTGTCGTTTTCGAGAGTGGATGGTAGGGATGATTTGCGAAACTGTCTGGATGCTTGAGGATATTTGTGTTTAAACTCATTTGCCCTTATAAGTTTGACCATTTTCGACACAGATATCAAAGAAACCCACATAATATACCTATTATACATGAACCCTGAAAACATTACACTCCTTTTGTGGGCAGTCGTGTAAAAGCCGGCAGCCCTAACTGAAATAATGTGTTTTATCCACCGGCAGGCCCGCGCGCCGCGACGCCGAAAATAAATTATAATTATTTTAATGGACCTCCGCATGACGTGATCCGCGTTGACGCCGCGCGGGAATTGCGCCCTAAATATTAAAACGTGTTGCGATTATTAAAAAAACATTAAAAACTTTACACCTCAAATGAGTTCACGATTTATTTTCCCCCGAGTAGGTACGCGAGGGTTATGTAACATAACAGTTATGACTATGAGTTTAGCCGTCTGTATTAGGCACAGAACACCCTAATGCCTCTTCGAACATCAATGGTATTAGAGATGTAGATAGTATGTTTCTCCACCGAGCGCCTTGTAGTGCAGGGCTGGATAGATGGCACAGAGGGCGCCAGAGGGGGGTGAAAGTCGACCATTCGATGGACCCACCAAATTAAGTCTGCTGTGAGCGGTTCCGTAAACGGTGATAGTCTAGTGGTTAAGCCCGTCGGTCTTATATTCGTGAGCAAAGCATCGTCAAGCTCTGCATCCGTACGTAGTTGAAATTCCTCGGACACATACGAAGCGATTTGCTTCCTCGTTTCTAATCCAAACCACTAGGATGTGGAAGGCCCTTACGGTATCAATTTTCCCTTCCACTTTTAATATGGGTACCTCCAAGTCAAGAGAGAATAGGTTTCAACTTCTATTTTCTCCTCCTTCATTTGACAACCCACTCAATACAAGAGCAAAAAAAAATTTGGAGACCCCTACTTTTTTTCATGTAACATCCGTTAGGTCAATTTTTTTCGTATAAAATGTAGCCTATGTCACCCGGATCTTTATGACGAATCGATTGACACCTCATTCATCAAAATCGTTTAGGCGCTACGGTAAAACATACATACAAACATACAAACATACACACATACATACATACATTCATAGACTGCTAAAATCGCAACCCTTCCTTTTGGCTTTGCCGCAGTCGTGTAAAAAGATCGGGAGCTCGATCTCAAAAAGTAAACCTGCATGCTTGAGAGTTCTCCACAATATTCTCAAAGGTGTGTGAAGTCTACCAATCCGCACTGGAGCAGCGTGGTAGACTACAGCCTAAACCCTTCTCATTCTGAAAGTAAACCCGTACTCAGTAGTGGGCTGGAGATGGGTTGATCATGATGAGTGGTTCCTTGCACGAGGCCATTTTGTACCAGGTTGTCAACCAGCAGGAAGAGGTGGCGAAAAACGTCACTATAGTGCTATGCCAAATGTATCTTTACAGCTATCCTGCGACTCCCAATGTACGTTTTCAGTACTTTTTACTGGCAAAATAAATTTTAATATAGATATCAAATTCAAAAATGTCGGGCCCCCTACATTGGGTAGTCCGGGAGGTTACTGGCTTACGTTATATCAATGTCGTTTCGGTGTCCAGTCACACCGCTTTTACAGAAATGCTTTAGCTCAAGAGACCACCGTCAAAACACGTTCACAATTAAATACTACACCATAGAGTAAATTTATCTATAACTGTGACAGAATTAGACATTATAGTTTGTTACATTAAGTAATTAGGGTATTAGTAGTTCACTTCAAACTAACCACCTCGTGTCTTATGAGTTCGGGCCTACTTAAAATTGACGTTTTTAAGGTTCCATACCCGAAGCGAAGGGTGCCAAACGGCAACCTAACTACTTAGCCGCACTGAGCACAGGTCTTCTCTCAGATTGAGAAGTGTTTAAGTCATAGTCCGCCACGCTGAACAACACTAATAGGCTATCACGGATAATATGCACATTTATAATATCAATTTTTTTTTAAGTCCTACAGTTACTAAAGTACCTAACTAGAGTAGGTACCTAGTGGTTCGCCTCAGATTGCTTCAGCTGGCACTCAGACTAAAATGCACAGTATTTTTAAAAACATTTGGTAAATATGTACACGGGTGTCATTTTCGTGTCGTGTTCCGCGGGCGTCTGCGACACCGGGGGTGAATTAATTCAATGAGTTGTCGACCATAGAGAAGCTATCTCTTACAACATCAGACGTCAAAAAAAACGCACCCACCTGTTAAAATACAAAGAAGTAATTAAACTTTTCAAATTTTTTCAGGCAGTAATTTTTTTTGTACAATTTAAGAGTCACATCACAGACAATTTGGGAAAATTGTTGATTTGAATGTATGTATAAGTAGGGACAGCGCTAATGCAATATTGAATAACAAGAACATTCCTCTTGTTCGCCAGTCATGTTGAGGCGTCTTGTATGTACAGATAGGCTCATTCCATAATAGGTGCGACTACTAAAATTGCGTCTATTTTTTTTTTTTGGAAATACGGTGACATAGTTAGCCTCCTATTAAAACTAAACTAAAAAAATTGTGCCTAAATATTGGAATATGCTCTCATTCGAAATGTAATTTCATCTCTTTTTCTGTTTTTCCGGACGCTTCTTACAAGATCTAAGTATGCAACAACATTTATTATTATTAACCAAAAATACAACTTCGATGTCCAGAACCCCGAATGTCTGATTGTCGACCAGTTGTTTTCTTTGTTTTTTTTTTCTTATATACGCTGATTTTTCGAAGTGGTCCCATAAAATATTCTGGATCCAACTGCTTAATCCTGATGCTGCAGGATTACTGCCCGCCTCAGTTATCAAGATTCAGGAAGAGTTCATAGTGAATTATCAGAGCAGTTTTTTTATCTATAAAGCGTTTTGGCGTTTTTGCCTCACATTGCTGCCTCTAGAAATAAAAAGACATCTCTCTGGGTTAATACCTACATGTACCGTGAGCAGACACGTTTCATAGCGAGTACGTATACCCGCGCTGAGCAATTTAATTCCTAACTAGGATGATGCTCGCAACTTTAGTCGCATACTAAGAAGGCGAGGAGATTTTCAAACAAGCTAATTTCAAACTAAGGTTTAGTTTTACTAGAAATATACAAATAGAAAAGTTTTTATTCTTTTAAATATTATATTTTTACAGTTCTTTCAAATCGCCCGCGTCATGTAAATCTACTTACCTACCAACTAAGTATAACATAAATTGTAATAATAATTATAAAAGTTCGAGTAGGATGCATCCACACAGATATGCCAAACAGATCTATACTTTCCTATCTAAACTATTATGTTGTTATCTTAACTACATTAAATACTACAAATCATTGGAATCATACTCAACAAAAAACATTTTTATAGGTACAATTAAAACTAAACAACATAAACTTTTAGTATATTTTTATCACTTTTTAAATTCAATCATAACATACAGAACAGTTTAACATCTGATATTGATCAGCATACCTCAGTGCCGTGTAGGGCAGTGGCTGATCCTGACACATTTTATAATACTTATATGTTAAGCAATAATACTACCTCACAGTACTTAAATATATTAACCATGAATATTAGGAGTATAAACAAGAACCTTGATGATTTCCTTGTCTTCATAACACGATTACAAATAAAACCTGACATACTCGTTTTAACTGAATGTTGGACACAGCATATAGTGAATCCTCCACAAGTTGATGGTTATTCGAGCTCTCACACAAAAAATAATCATAATCAAAATGATGGAGTTATTGTATACATTAGAACACATATACATGCCTCGACTTTTGAAGCTTCAATTTCAGAGGCCAACTGTCTTATAATTACTTTCAAGGATATTCATATTATAGCTTTATACCGTCCAGCAGGCTTTCGTAACCCGCAACTGTTTTTGGAATCTCTTGGTACGTTTTTGGAAAGCAAAAAATATAGGCGAATCATCTTAACTGGAGACTTAAACCTTGACCTTTTACCTGATAGTCACTGTTCTTATAGCCAAGAGTATCAAAATATTCTCGCTTTAAATGCTCTCATACCAGCTGTCAATTGTCCTACGAGAGAATTACGTTGTCTTGATCACTTTGCTATCAAAAACATAAACGATTCAAGAACTTTTGTCTTTGAACCTACAATAACAGACCATGCCCCTATTTTATTAAATTTAAAACTACGTAACAAAGTAATACACTCATCAACACAAAATGTAACTAGGCATATTCACAACTACAAAGCTATGGAGGAAAGCTTAACACAGTTAGACTGGGTAAACTATTTCAGCTCAAGTGACACTAATTTTGCAGCAAATTTCCTAGTTGACAATATTAAGGACATAATCATTAGTAATACACATGTCTCAACTGTTCCTAAAAAACTAAAACCTATTAAACCATGGATTAATTATAGCATTGTTAAATGTATGAAAAAAAGGGATAGCCTTCATAGAATATTTAAAAAATCTCCAACAGAACTAAATAAAATTACATATACGCAGTATAGAAATGCTTGTAACTCTTTACTGAAGTCACTTAAACGAAACTACTTACAAGGAAAGTTAAAACAAAATGCAGGTAATTCTAAAGGCACTTGGGACACAGTAAAAGAAATTTGTAACCTACCTACATCAAATGCGCCTGCTACAGCCTTGATAAATATCATGAACACCCCTAAGGAGTCATTAGCTCAGGTTAATAAATACTTTACTAGTATAGGGCATAACCTTGCAACTTCAATTATTAATAAATTGGGAGCGCAGTGCAAAAATAATAATCCCAATATGGCATCCGATGCACCCCTTAATTCACTAATGTTCTATCCCACTGATATATGCGAAATTCATAAAATTATCTTAAAGCTAAAATCTAGCAGTGCTCCAGGCCATGATCAAATAGCTACGTACTTTATTAAAAGATTTAAAAATCTACTCTTAGAACCCATAGTTCATCTGGTGAATTTAAGTTTATCTACTGGTGTTTTTCCTGATAGTTTCAAAAAAGCAGTCGTAATTCCAGTATATAAAAGTGGAGACAAAGAGTCAATTTCTAACTACAGACCTATATCGCTATTAAGTGTATTAAGTAAGATAGTGGAAAAAGTGGTGAACGCTAGACTAATAAAGTACCTTGAACAGAAAAATCTCCTTGGATCCAACCAATTCGGTTTTAGAGCCAATAGATCTACCTTGGACGCGGTACTAGAAGTGACTAATCATATTACAAAGTGCCTTGATAAGGGAAGGAAATGTATTGGTATTTTCCTTGACTTGCAAAAGGCCTTCGATACTGTGTCAATCCCTATCTTGCTTGACAGACTTTCCGACATGGGTGTTAGGGGTATTACATTAGACTGGTTCAAGAGCTACCTTAGGGATAGACAACAATGCGTTAAAATTGGTAATGTTACCAGTGAATTTACTAACATTAGATATGGTGTCCCCCAGGGGAGTGTTCTGGGCCCCACCTTATTTCTTAGTTATATAAATCCACTTTGTAATCTGTCCCCAAAATCTGGACGCATATTTTGTTTTGCCGATGATACTGTGGTTTTATTTGAAGGCAGTGATTGGAAAGAAGTGAAGTTGCTTGCTGAAGAAGGTCTTAAGCAAATCACGACATGGTTAGAGGACAACCTACTTACAATCAACACCGTGAAAACAAAGTATGTGTGTTTCAGTACATCAATTCGGAATAACCCAGACAAAGACTTTAAACTTCCTATTCACACTTATCCTTGTAATCGGAAAAGTGGGCTAGACGCTTGTTGTAGCTGTGACATTTTAACCAAAGAGACAACTGTTAAATATCTTGGAATTACATTAGATGAACATCTTAGCTGGTCAACTCATATCCATAACACTTCTAATAAAATCAAGAAACTCATCCCATTATTTAGGAATCTAAGAGATATTGCCCCTATCGAAACAACTATGATGGTCTACAAGTCACTATGTCTTTCGATTATGACCTATTGCATATGTGCATGGGGTGGGGCTGGCAAAACTTTTATGTTGCGGCTAGAACGCGCTCACAGAACTTTACTTAAAACTATTTTTAAAAAACCATTTAGATATCCCACTGATGATTTATATAAAGAATGCAATGTACTTAATGTCCGACAACAATACTTATGTTCAATAATTTTGCGCTTCCACTCTAAAATTGATCCTTGCACTATAAACAATAGCAAAAGAGTAATCAAACTCCCTACACATTTTACAAATACATGCTTTGCTGGAACACAATTCGAATTTCGCTCATCATATGCATATAATATATTTAACAGGGTTAGCAAAGGTATCAACATAAGCAGAATAAATAAATTCGATCTAACCAGAGCAGTTAAAAGCTGGCTGGTAGCTAAGGGCTATGACGAAACAGAAAATATTTTAATAGTCAAGAAATAGCGCGCGAGCATACACACCGCACACACACACACACACACACGCCCACACAAACAAACACAAGTACTTGTAGTAAACTTTGTACTCCTACCTTCTGCAATACAGGTATTTCCTAGTGCAGAAGGTAGGAATCTCAATCTTGATATGTAACCCATGTATAAGTATCAAATAAAAATTATTATTATTATTAAAAAAAAAAAAAAAAAAAAAAAAAAAAAAGTACCTAGGAAGAGAAAAGAAGCATGAGAAGCAAGTAAGCCTATTCAAATATTATACGGTTGAACGGTTAACGTCTAATGCCAATTGAATTAGGGTTAAAATCGTCTAACTCCAAACGGCATTGTGAATGCCGCCGTTGTACGTTGATTGCGGCTACATCTATGTTTAACTTGAAACGCCGTTGAACATCGCGTTTTGGGACACAAAGGTGCTGGCTATATATGGCGGTAACGTTCAATCAATCAATCAATCAATTTATTTATTTGGTTGGTTTGGTTGACCGTTGGTTCGCGCTGCTGTTACTCTTTCTGAGTCTTTCACTGTATGGTACCAAAATTTTAAAATTCATACCGGAAGTGGGGCTGCCTACTGAATAAAATTACATTACCCGAGAGCTCGAGCCACTCTCGAAAATATTTTTCTTTGTCACAGAAAAGTTAAGCGCTTACGACGTGACGCCGGATATAAATGGTGGAATTATACCCTGACCTGCTTCCCGAGTGTTTGTGGGGACTCGGGATCGAGTCCAATGATAATGATGATGGCGTAAACTGGAGCCCTCAGGTGATCTAATGAGCTGGGCAAAAAGTTTTCAGCCATTTTGTTGTAATAATGGACTGCGTTTCTCGAAAATCCCGTCGAACGCAACCTTCCCAAGTTGAATAAGAAATCACTATAGCTACCTACTCATTTTACTTACAACTGCGAAAATGTGTATGTTTGTTGGTGTGTTTGTTTATTGGTCTGTTGGTTTCTCCTTCAATCGCGCAACTCGCATTTTTTGCATAGTTAAGTTAAGTTTTTTATCTTTGAAACTCAAAGAGTTTTCACGGAATTTTAAAAACTTAAATCCACACGGAAGTCGCCGGTACCAGCTTTAGTAATCTGTAATATTATGGTTTCGTCATGTTAGTTCGTTTGTCTCGTATATCTGTCTGAAACTCATTTAATGAGCAGTGAAGTTAAACAGCACAGATTTAGCCATCTAGTAGTAATAGCAGTGTACTTAAATTTCGTTGGTTTTTTTTTTCAGAGTAACCTTCTAAATAGGTATTACGTCAAGCGAGTAACATCAATAAGTAAGAGTCGAAAAAAATTTAGAGTTTCAAAATTTACTCTGTAGCTACCTACTTAATGCCGTAAAAGGCCGTTAAATATATTAAAAAAAAAGTAAAACCAGGGCTAAAATCACCGGCACGATATAGAGAAAAAAATACGAGTAGGTACCTAGAGCAAGGGTAACCAAGGTTTATGACCTTGAGGCCTAAAGACCAGTGAGGCTGCTACTATAGGCGTATAAACTTAATCCCATATAAAATGACTGCAGCTCGTTAACTGAATGGTATGGGGTAGGAAATACCCCGATATGCAGTTGAATGGATTAAGCTACAGACACACCAGCGACATATTATATCGCCCGACAAAAAGTTTTCTTGCTTTGGCGGTTCAGGCCAGAGTTTAGAACCTTGTCTATTTGTGTTGTAGGTATATTAAAATAATGAACCACTACTTCGTTTTTCGTCAAGGAAGTGCAAAAAGAAAAACACGGTCAGTTTAATTTTTAAATAATACCGATGATGAAGTCAAAGCAGAAAACCTTATGGGTTTTTGGTTAAATGTCAAACCAGAGCACGTAGCTCGTTGCGTCTCACAACTGATGTGATTTTTTTGTAAGCAAGTGCCTTTTCTATAGTGAGATACCTGATATTTAAATAATCAATTTGATAGATCGCTTTTACTGATACAACTTAAGTGAATTCATCAAGACAATTAATTAAGCAGATAGCCCGTCAAGCGCTTACGAGCATACAAAAATCGATTAAGTACCTAAGCCATGTGAACCTTTGCTGATAAAGAAATAAAAAATCGATAGTGTGCTCTTGCGCTAAGTTGCTCGATTGTAGAGTCTTCGATTTTTATATGCGTCACTTGACGTCACCACTAGCAAGCATGGAGAGCATGAAAAGTGCAGAAAGTGCATGGAAAGCACCGGAAAACTTGGAAAATGGAACGGCCTTATTGGCTTTTTGCCTCGCGAGTTGAACCTTCGAGAAACGTTTTGGAAAAATCACATATTCATTCGCGCAGCACATATTTCACTTCGCGTAGTATATTGTTGTCCTCAGCTCAGTCAGAGTTACTCAGTGGGCGATGGAAAGAGCTAGTTTAGTTTCTCTACGTGATCAAATCAGATATGAGGAGAAACAGAGTAACCGACACAGCTCGACGGGTTTCGAAGCTGAAGTAGCAATGGGCAGGTAATAATAGTTCTAAAAACCGATAGATGTTCGGGTGGGGTCCCAATGCGCTAGAATGGTGACCTCGCACCAGAACAGAACTCCTCCCCCTTTCATCGAACGTCTATCGGCTCATAATAGTGATTATGAGGTGACCAATTTAACTTGGAGTCCAATCAGGAAGACGTAGCTTGGTGTTGACAATATTAATTCATTTAGGGTACAATATTATTCACCAGCTGCATCAGGATTAAGGAGTTGGATCTAAAAATTTTACGGATTTAATAAAAAACGGTACTCTTAACAGAGCTCTCTCCGTCACTTACTCCATACAATCGTAGTTCCCATTTCATTTGAATATTAAGCAACCAAAGTCCATGAAATTTTGCAGACATAGTCTAGAAACTAATATCTGTGTCTGTGGTGTTTTAGATTTTTCTAAAAATATGTAGTTTTAAAATTACAGGGGCTCAAAGATTTGTATTTTTCTTTAAAAAAAGGCCCAACTTTGTGCTCGTTTTTCTAGACAACGAAGCAATTTAATGAAATTTGGAAAAACCACAGACCTAGAAAATTTAATGAATATTATGTAGTAAAAAAATTATCGTTATATATTTTATATTTTTATAATTATGTGGGAACTACGAAAACCAGAAATTACACCCAGAAATCTTGAAAATTTCGTGCTGTCTCGATTTGTGCAAGCGGGGTGGTGAAGTGCGGGGGACGACACGTGAAACTGACAGAAACTGACAGTCTAAACACACGGGCCACATTTAGACTGCACCCAACTCCAAACTTGTCGATAGGTCTAACTAAATACACTGGTACATTTCAACTTGCGTTAGACGTATGCGTTACCTACTCAGACGTTGCCTGTAGATAAAAATATGTCTCATGTTTGCTGGCAATAGCGCAAGCATCAAACCCTGCAAGTTGCAACTCTCTTGCAACCTATTCCTCACGCAATACCCACAGCTTTAATATTATAATTTTTGACAATGTATACTATATGTAATGCCATATCACAGGTCACTCTCTGATTTATTGCTAACAATTTACTTCCAAATGCAAAGAAATCTAAGTGTGTTGAATTCACACTGCCCAATACCAGGACCTTAAATGACATAAATTCATTGATAAATAAATAATCATATGTTGAAAATAAAGGAGAACCCCGTGTTTCTCGGTATAATGTTAGATGCAAAGCTTCTATGGAACACCCACATATCAACACTTGATGGTAAACTCAGCTCTGCTGCTTACACTGTTAGAAAAATTCAACAGGTACTGACGTGGAAACTGCAAAAATTGTATATTTTGCCTATTTTCACTGTATTATGTCTTACGGACTCTTGCTATGAGATAAAGCGGTAGATATTGAGAAAAAATGTATTACAGAAAAGGACAGGACGTGCAATTTATAATTTAAAACCGCGCGCTGCCATACAATAAAAATATAAGGAAATAAGTACCTTATCTATTATCTTATAGTAGCTTCTAAATATATTTACAATTAGCTAATGCCCGCAGCTTCACTCGCGTGGATTTAGGTTTTTAAAAATCCCGATCCTTTCATTTCCCAGAACAAAAGTTGCCTCTCCGTAATAGCCCGTCCCCGGGATGCAACTTGTTTCTGTATCACGTAAGAATATTTAAACGGATGATCCTTTTCAAATCCAGAGGGATCACCAGGATTTAGGAATGCAATTTCTTACAGCATCAGGGTTGAGGTCAACGACAAAGTGTTTACTTGGTATAGATACCTTCAATATCAATTAATAAACGACACTTTTTAAATCCCATTAGCTTTAGTAGTCAGGTCCCCTGCAACATCAGGATTGAGGAGTTGGAATCCAAATTTTTTATTGAACAATGTCGCAAACTTTCTTTATCGATTAAAAAAACTACCCAAAATTACGCAGTTAGGTTACCTGCCAAACATGGTTTTGAGTCAACGGGAAGTACCCTAGAGGTTTTCTTGACACACACGACAGACAGAGAGATAGACAACAAAGTGATCCTATAAGAGTTCCGTTTTTTCATTTTGATGTACGAAACCCTAGAAAACGTAGGAACGGCATTCCGAACCAGTGGTAAATTTTTCTGACCATCCAAAAACACTTTGAAGTTTACCTAAAAGTTTACAGGAATAAAAATTTATCATTGTATTCCATTCCATTTCATTCTATTCCATTCTGTTCAAAGATAAATAGATAATAAAAATATTTGTCACCGAAACAATAATTTACGATACATCAACCAATATCAATTTTACTGATGACAATCTGACTATTACCAAAGTGAACGACTACTATAATATCTATTATATACGACTAACATAATATGTATTATAAATTGTGTGCCGTTTGCATTCTCACTAGGTTCTCATTAAGTTTGTTTTATTTGGTTAAACTTTCTGGCATTTATATTGTTATGACGTTTAATTGGCAAACAGTCTGTTTATTGGCTGAAACTCAAAAATTCAGCCAATCACAACAAAGAAAATATTGTAATAATGATTGATGCAGCTTTCTGTAATTGAAAACAAAATATTTGACATTAACTTGAATGTGACAGTGTTTTCCGAATAGGGTTGCCAGAGGCCCCGTATTTTACTGGTTACCCCGTATTTCAGGATACAGAAACCTGTAATTATGAAAATAAAATACGGGGCAAATAAAACTAAATATTTTTAGGGTTCCGTAACTCAAAAGCAAAAAAGAACTCTTATAGGATCACTTCGTTGTCTGTCAGTCTGTCAGTCTTTCCGTCTGTCCGTCTGTCCATCTGTCCTTCTATCCGTCTGTCATGTGTTCATGAACAAATATTAGTATTTTCAATTTTCAAAGTAAGATAACTACATATATCAAGTGGGTTATCATATGAAAGGGCTTTACCTGTTCATTCTAAAACAGATTTTTATTTATTTTTATGCATATTTTTTTAATGCATAACAGTTTTTGATTTCTCGAGTAAAATGTCGGAAAAAATACCCGAATACGGAACCCTCGGTGCGTGGGTCTGACTCGCGCATGGCCGGTTTTTTACAAATTCAGCAGAAGCTGGCTGGCGAAATCAAACACTGACGTTATGTCCAGTAGAAAGAATATTTTCCTTTTGCGGCAATGCGTAGCCGAAACCCACTCGATATTGATCATGGTCGTAGCCAAGGCGGCGGGGCTTAGTTTGAGGATGTAAGCCTTTTTTTATACAAGTTAGCCCGTGACTTTAATCTTTTCTAGTGGTAAGTGATGATGCAGTCTAATTTCTTGGCCGTTAGGGCCATACTAACCATATAACTAGCCATGACCGAAGCCTCCCACCAGACCAGAAATTTAGAAATGGCGACTGCGCCTGGGAAGCCGTCAAAAACCTAAGCCTAAAATAATACTTACACTATTTCTTGCATTTGCTTACCAATTTTTTTTTGGAAATATATCAAACATTTCGCGCTCACTTCACTCGCGCTTTGAATTTCTATTACTTGGTGTAAACCCCGCAATTTCGTTTGCATGAATTTAGATTTTTAAAAATTCCGTGGGGGATTTTCCGGGCTAAAAAGCCACCTAAAAAAAATGTCTGGGATGCAAGTTACCTCTGAATAGTAAGTACCAAAATTTTGGTAAAGAAGATGGGCCGTGAAAGGGTAACAAATAGATAGGCAAATAGATATACTGTCGTATTCGTAATATTAGTATGGATAGGAAGCTTTAAAAATAAAATCTTGCTATGGCTACACTCGTTTCCCTTTCACTTTAATTTTTTCTGTATTGAACCAAAAACACTTACGCTCACTGCGCTCGCGCTTTTTTATTGTTGTATTTTATCTCACTGTCAAATTGAAAGGCGAAATTCCACTAACCAGGTAATTAGCCCATAAAGTTGAGCGAATGTTTTTTTCCTCATGACAGGATTCAGTTCCGGCCCTAATAAAACCTCTCCCGCAATCGATTCCTGGCTACGGCCATAGTATTGATACTGTGAAGGTGGAATTACAAATTAAATGTAATTTTAAGTTGAAATGAAAGATTGTAAGCATGAAATGTATAACATTTTGCTTTATAACACTAAGAGTTTTTAAAAGCTATTTAAATAAATAAATCTTTTATTTAAAACCACATTGCAAACACAGTTCACCAATCAAGACACGGCAACATACAGAGAAAAAATACAAAACTTACAAATAAACTGAAATATCTAAATAGGCTTTCCATGCATTTCAAAGAGAACCACCACCTATTTCTTCAAATACTTCAAATTTTCAAATTTCTTCAAATCTAAACCCCGTATTTTTGATGGTGGTAGCCTGTAAGTCAAAAAGAGCCAGGTGGCAACCCTACTTCGACCTAGACAGAATGAAAAATTGTTTTCATTACTCGGTATGCCTACTGCCATAGTGTGACAGAAAGTGTGACGGTAGTTGTGACCTCTGATTGGCCGACTCTCTTTCACTATTTGCTAAAATTGATGATTGCAACAACAATTTTTTCTTTTTGTAATCGAAAACAGAACACGGACGTCAAACAGGTTGACTAATTGCAATCATTTCTGACCGGCTAACATTGTTCCGCTAGTGGCTCAAACTCACTGTCGCAGCAAGAGCATGGTAAATTCAGCCAATCACAGCAATTTGAAATTTGGTTATCACAAATGTACCGATCTAGGAACCGAGAATGCACGAACCAGGGCAGATAGAGATAAGAACAATAATATCATACGTAGGAAATCGACGGGGGATCGTTGACAACGATAGCCTTAAGAAAAAAGGAAAGCGCTTGCTTCTCTTGCAATATATTTCATCGTAAAATTTTTGTTTCCCATTCCTTTTCTAAACCAATGACGTGGTTTGGGTTTGAATACGCTCGCCAACAAAATGCCTATTCACTTTAAAAGCTGCTCCTCAAGAACAAAATTCCCTCAACACCAATGTAAAATGCAACGGCATTATTAAAATGGTCGCTTCAAATCCTCGCGTTCCTCAAATTTTGCCATACCATAATACAAACTGCAAAATACTCGTGCAGTAAATAACTAAGATAATATAAATATTTTAGTTACAGATAGGACAAAGAATTGTTTTTTTATTCCATTACAAGTTAGCCCTTGACTGCACCTGCTGGTAAAGTGATGATGCAGTCTTAAAAGGTTAACTTGAAGGAGTATAGCAGGGTTCCACTCATACCCGTTATGAATTTTTATTCAGCATCGTACCGGAACTCCAAATCGCTTGGCGGCACGGCTTTGCCGATAGCTAAATCCCATAGATCAAACCAGAAACAATTTAGAAATCATAAACTTCCAATTTGTCTCTGTCGGGAAACTTACAAGACAACTTGACAAAACGACAA
Organism: Maniola jurtina; assembly: GCF_905333055.1. Lineage (NCBI taxonomy): Eukaryota > Metazoa > Arthropoda > Insecta > Lepidoptera > Nymphalidae > Maniola > Maniola jurtina. The sequence goes on from NC_060039.1 coordinate 14,640,475, forward strand.
GGTACTCGTACCTGTCGGCTTAAAAATGGAAACTGAAACTAGAAATTGAGATCAAAATTTTGTTATGAAAGTGTTTCTAACCAGCCGCTCTAGCCTTTCAGGCTCTTTGCTGAAAATAAAAACACAACACTAGCGGGCACGAACGAGGCGTATTTTTCACATTTCACTCCTGCTGCCGACCGTTTATTCAATTCCCCCGTATACCTACCTACCCATAATGGAACGAAAACCGTTCATATTCCGCTATATTCTTTCAATAGACGGCAATTTTTTGTGAAAACACGCAGGTACAGGGAAAATGGCCCTGATTCTAAACAAACATCCGCCATTTTCAATGTTCGTCCTAACGTGATTTACTCAGCTAAGGTCGTAAATAACTAGTGATTTTAAAACAAGCAAAAGGCCTCTGGCGTGTATAGTGGTGAGCGTTGTGGTCTTAGATTTATGTACAGAGAGATCGAAAAGTTGGATGATTTCTAAATAGGTCCCACTAAACCAGCCACAGGCTAGTTACTTGCCACCCAAAGACTGTTTAGTGCTCGGTGCAAAGCTCTACAGCAAAGCCGTGCCACCACGCGATATACCAATAACATACGTGGTTACGACCACCTATGTTATTGGTATATCGCTGTATCGTACGACACTGTATCGTACATTGATGTCGAAACCACCCTAATGTGTTTTGTGGTTTCGTACTTATACTGGAACGCTAAAGAGCTTGGTAATACGTCTTTTCCAGCAGAGTAGGTAGGTACCTACTTGTATGGGACACCAGTACGATGGTGATCGCACCCGAAACGTCTTAAGCGGCTACTGGTGGTTACCTTTAATGTTTGACCACCAAAATACAAGAAAAATGGGTCGCACAAGCCAAAGTGGCTTAATTGGCCATAATTAAGGTCATAAAAAGACAAAGAACCTTGACTAATGCATCCCAAACTAGCTTACTTGATAAACCCGTAGCGATTGGCCTAAAACTAAAATCTCTAAAAATCATTAGGTATAATTAGGTACTATAGTTCAGCAGCAACTGAATATTTCAGCAAGGCCTCTGACCCCTCAGTTCATCGTCTGAAAACGCCGCGTCTGCATTTATTACAAGCAGGAACGCAATTTAACGGTCTGGCGAAGACCTGTCTCGCAAATAAAATATTGTGCCACTGCCGCCTGCCGCCTGGACGGAAAAATGTTCATTACAGGATATCACGTCCTAGACTTAAGTTATTGCTCTCCTTTTAACCGAACAGACCGGTTTTTAATAATTCAATAAGAAGGAGAGATAACATATCTAATCAGTAGGGACTCGGGAGCCAAGAAGGCACCCCGGGAATGCAAGAGGTAGGTACCGAACGGGAGCCGTCTCTCGATTCGGTCCATATAACCGAGAGGTTGGTGGGGCCTTGGTAGATGAAGGGTTTATAAGATGAGGGTTGCTGAGGGATCGCTGACAGACAGACAAACGGACATAGGAACGGACAGCGGAAGCTTGATAACAGAGTCCCACTGGTACCCTTCAGTAACGGAACCCTAGCAAAATCATATTTCCAACAATTAGTTCTGTCTGTCGGAAACGCCGTCTCGTCAGCGGGTACACAAAGCAGGGGCCAATTATACGGTCTGCTGCACACGGCACCGAAAAATGAATTTCAAAAAACTTTCGGTAAACTGAGATTTCAGCTATGGAGTTTTGAATTTCTTTACCCTTCGTATTTGTCATTCAAGTACAGTATCCAAACGCAGAATAAAGCTCAGAGACACTCAGCGGGCGATGGAGAGAGCTATGCTTGGAGTTTCTCTACGTGATCAATTCAGAAATGAGGAGATCCGTAGTAGAACCAGAGCAACCGACATAGTTCAGCGAGTTGCAAAGCTGATTGGCACAAAGTTCGAAAAACCGATAGATCCAGAGGTGCCAAGGCATTAATTAGAATGGCAATCTCACACCTCTCCCTAGCTAAGCTGATTCCTAGTTCCATGGCCCTGCCATTGCCTCTTTAGCCTCGCAAAATGACGCATAAATATCTCGCAAACACGGTAATTCCGCATCGCAGAACGTTCGCGAAAGATTAATGAGTAATATAATTCCCGTTATTGTTTCCCGATGTGCCCAATGATCATAGTCGTTCCACTAACGACACAATGATCGTCCCCGTCTCAATGATCGCGCTCATTACTGCGCGTTTACCTACTTGTCATTGCCCAATTAAGCGGCTGGAGCACTGTCATTAAAGAGCATTTCATATTTATTAGTAGCGCTGGATTGCGCTGGATAAACAACGTAGACTCAAGCCAGACTGAATGAGGGATCGACTTTGAACGTACACGATAATAATTCAATGCTTTGGAGGTCCGAATTTGCCCTTCTCGTTTCTTCCGTACCGCGTGCGTTAATCCATCGCGCGTTGGTCCCGGTTACCTATTTACCTACCTACATATCGTTACCTATTTAGATAACAATCGCTAAAACCTAAGAGTGAAAAAATCGTATGCAGATCTAGGAACCCTCCGTATTGTTTTCCCGAGAAAATCTCTATGTAGTTAGTAGAAAGGGGTTCCGACCATCTGCAATGAGGAGAGAAAGAGAGTTCTAGTTGATTTGATCTAGGTACCTAGCTGTACCTAAATGTTAGGTACCTATATTGTTATTCCAAAAATGTTCTTGGAAGTTGGAAATAGTGGTTAACTTTAAAAATTCCCCTTCATTAGTAAAAAACCCTTTTGGTCGAGCGAACTATTTAGATAATAATTGGGTATTAATAATTGTAGGTAGGTACCTACTGGCGGGAAACTACAATGACGGATTTAATAGGAAAAATATATAATAACAATAAAGTACTTAGGAACTTATAATAATGGAAAAAACTAAGTAAAACTTAATTGATAATAAGTATTAGGTATGATTAATAAACCGCAATAATAATTGCGATATTTTGGCTCTAGCTTCCTGTGATTGTGTTTAATTTGTTTATAATTATTTAGACAATAATTAATAGTAAGTAAATATTTATTTATGCCTCCTTTAGAAGTCAAGACTGCCACCGCTTTGGAAACCAGAAGTGCTGGGAAGATACCGGCAACCAACTCAGTTACAATCTCTGTTAGTACCTACCTAGTTAGGTATGCATAATCTACTTATTTCCAATACTACTACTGCAGTACTACTAATAATACAGTAGGCAGTAACTAGTAACTACTATAATTATCAATAAAATTAGATATTATGTAATGTTGCGTAGTGGTGGTGGTACATCTTGCAACTAACCATCACCACTACGCAACTAACGCAACACCACACAAATGTTAGATCTAGGTTTCACACGGACTTCGTCTGTGGTGACGTTTGCTGGCGCGCGTGTTGTGACTTTTTGGAGTGGTTTTTTTTTGTTAAAACTGACTGGAAAGCGCTCTAAGGGGGTGCCGTGCGTATGTCGGCGAGCGCCGGCACAGACGGGGTCCATACTTGTATAGTTTAGCTAATTTGTTACAAATAACTACAAACTTGACATTGGCTAATCATTGTAAAAGCCAGACGAGAGAAAAAAAAAGACCCTCAGAAGATGTAGACAATGCACACATTGTAATAAAAAGTTACGTCTACATCTCTGGTCCGCTTTAGGAGTCAAAGCTCATGTGGTGAAAGTGTGGTTGAGGATTTGTGTGGTCCAATGCGTGGTGATATTCCCATACATTCCTGGATTGGTAAATAAAACAGAAGATACGTTTTCTAAGATTAACCTAACCTAAGTAAGGTTAGGTTAACCTTAGAAAACGCCGGTTATATATCATTGATATCTGAGCAATCTACATTGGATTTACCAACGTTAAAAAATCAAAAATAAATAAATTAGGTAACTACTTATGTCAATTCCAAAACCAACACATTATTATTTTGGTTTTTACCACAGATTCATCTTATTCTTATCGGATTCCCAGTGAATCGGGGACGGTTATTTTAGGTAGGTAGGTACAGAGAGTTGCATGTTGCTAGAGCAGCAATGCCTCGCAACTTGCACTAATGACCGTTTTATTCCACAAGAATATTCCAGCATCACTGAGATCGAATGATGAATCCAACAACGGAGGCATGAAGCATGTAATGTAAGTTTAGTTTGAAGGTTAGGTTTTATTTTTTCTTCTTCGCCTTCTTCTAGTGCCATCTCCTATCGGAGGTTGGCAATCATTAGGGCTAGCTGTATTTTTTTCACTGCTGCTCTAAACAGTGACCTTGTACTCGTACTAAACCACCATCCAGGATGGATTGATGGATGAAGGATTTTATTTTTTAGTTTTTTTTATTACCATTTTTGCTAAAACAGGTTAATTTTTGTTATTAGGTATTATTAGGTAAGTTTTGAGACCTGATATGTATGAAGTCTGCTCCTCCCATGGTCTCACTCAATGGGTAGGTCACAGTATGAATGTCGCGCGGGTTTTAATGCTTAGTCACAGTATTTAATGAGAATTTCACCAAACACATCCTCTCTTCTTTAGGTAATGGGAATTTCTACAAATTCATTATCTCGCACGCTCGCGCTAGTCGAGGCGACGCGAGACAGCAGCGCGGCGCGATGGAAACCGCACCGTTTCTCTGGTGGGAGGCTTCGGCCGTGGCTAGTTAGGTACCACCCTACTGGCAAAGCCGTGCCGCCAAGAGATTTAGCGTTCCGGTACGTGTAGAAACCAAAGGGGTGTGGGTTTAATAAAAACTGCCATACTCCTTCCAGGTTAGGCCACTTCCATCTTAGACTGCATCATCACTTACCACCAGGAGAGATTGCAGTCAAGGGCTAACTTATATCTGAATAAATAAATAAAGCATTTTCCGACTAAACAGAACATAACTGCACTTATATCCCGATAGAAACAATTCGTTTATGTGGAAAAAGATTAGTATTACAAGTGTAAATTAAAAATTTATAACACCCCCGACAAGTGAAGGTTACAGTAACTATAAAAGAACTGATTACTTTCAAACGACTGAACCGATTTTCTTGGATTATAGCTAAGAATACTCTCGATCAGGCCACCTTTCAAACAAAAAAAAACTAAATTAAAATCGGTTCATTAGTTTAAGAGCTACGATGCCACAGACAGATACACAGATATAGATGTCAAACTTATAACACCCCTCTTTTTGGGTCGGGGGTTAAAAATAAAACATAAAAAATGCTCCTCCTGAAAAGTATGCCTTTTATAAGGAACAGTGTCCTTATTCGTAGGGTATGACGGCATTACCTAGTAAGTACCTACAATGCACCCGTGCGAAGCCAAGGTGCTATAAGTCAATACTTACTAGGCAGTGACGGATTAACCCTTAATCAAATTAAGCAATTGCCTAGGGCATCACGTCTGAGGGGGCACCAGAAGAAGTACAAAAAAAATCCGTCCTTAGGGCATCACGTCTCACTCTCACGTCACCAAAAACCACACCAAAAAGTTTCTAGGACTAATTTGAAAATTCGCGCGTTTTAAGTTTACATAGAGATTAGAGTCCGACCTAAAGTCTATAACCCCACTCCCGCTTGCCTACTCGCTGCCCGCTTGTGCATTCCACAATTCGAATGCCCCCGAAAGCTGCAAGGCGCATTTCAATAAATAAATAAATTATGCTTTGGTTTTTATTGTTGTCGCACCTACTCCACTTCTAAAGTACGTTACATCTCATCATCTTATTTTACAAAAACCGGCCAAGTGCGACTCAGACTCGCGCATTGAGGGTTCCGTATAATATCCGGGTATTTTTTCCAACATTTTGCACGATAAATCAAAAACTATTATACATAAAAATAAATAAAATCTGTTTTAGGATGTACAGGTAAAGCCCTTTCATATAATACCCCATTTGGTATAGTTATCTTATTTTGAAAATTGAAAAATATTTTTTTTTAAATGATGTAACCACAAATTCGCGGTTTTCAGATTTATTCCTGTACTTGTGCTATAACACCTACACCTGCCTCATGATTCTAGGTCCAGGGAAAGACCGATTCTAGTTGACATACGGATACGGGGGCCCACAGGCATGGATTGCTTAGGGCATCAAGTAGTCACTGTTACTAGGTACATATCTATGTTACTAGGTAAGTATCAGTGACCTATGACTAGGCACTTTAAGTAGATAGGTATTATTATCGACGAAGGAGAAAAAATAACATTTGGGAAATCCCGAATCACTATCTAATTACGTAATTAAGTAGATAATTTTAATTTTTATTAACGAATTCGATGAATTATTACATAATTGAAAAGATGATATTTTCTGTATAATTTGCGGTTATCTTTATTAATTTGACTCCGGATTTTACCCTTGGTCTTAAATTTTTAGGGTTCCGTACTGTGGGGGATAGCTTTCCCCGGGTATCGAACCTCGCCCCCAACCCCGAGGTGCAATAAAAATGCGCTATGTCGTTCTGCAGTCTCCAGCCAGGCGTAGTGAGGCAGCGATTTTCCCAGTTTTCCGATTTTCTTGTCGCTGACTCTTGTTCGGTGATCAGTGGAATGTCCAGTCGAGACACCCCCGCGTTTTTATATATTTTTGCCCAATTATCTAGAATATTCGCTGCCTCACCCCCTCTGTGGTTAAGCCTTTATTTTTCCCATTTTCTATTTACATATTATGTTGATTCCTTAACTAATACTTAGTCTAGTTTATTTACAATACCTAGAATCATGCATGCTTACTCTGCGACGTCTTTTTTCCGAATAACGGCGGAATTTCGGATTTTGCATATTTATATGACCCTGCCCCGCACCACCGAGGCTATAAATATCACCCGCGCCAGGTCCCCGCATTCATTTCGCGAGATGCCGTTGCAGCGAAAGTATGCATGTTACAAGTACAATTTGGTATGCTAGACGTCTAGATTTATCTAGACTACCTATAATAAATGTTCTACATATGTTACTTTACTAAATAATTACATAAATTAATTCTAGTATCTGAATCTAGATTTCCTAGGTTTTTACTTCTTATATTTGCAGTCTTTGGTTTTAAAAGGCTAGATCTTGATCAAATGAATCGTTTACAACATATTATTTTCCTGTTTTCTATTTAATCTATGGGTAATGGATTAAAGAAATTATACAACCTTAAGTCCTAGGTTTTAGCCTTTTGCCTAAAACCTAGGTGTACTGTTTTTTTCCCAGATTAGGGATCGCGCTAATCTTTATTCGTATAAACAAAAAACATTTACAATTATTCAATACTTTCTAAGTTATTTACATTTTTCTTTAATAACTATATCGAGTTATATTTCCGCAAATACTAGACCTAGATTCTATTTATTATTGGTTTTACATAGTTTTCTTAGTTATCTACCTATACTTATACTTTAAATCAATGTATTCTTTATTAATTTGCCAAATTCTTATAAGATAAAAACATAAGTTAAAACTAATTTTCACCCTAGAATGCTCGCTCCTGATTGGTCGAGAGCGCTTTTCTGCTCGCTCATGTAGTTACTTCGCCAGTCTTGCAGCGGAACGCGGCTCCGTCGTGCACATAATTTTCAATCTTAGAATGCTCGCTCCTGATTGGTCGAGAGCGCCTTTCTGCTCGCTCCTGTAGCTATTTCACCGGTCTTGCATCGGAGCGCGGTTCCAGCGCTACCTTACGCAGCTGGAGAGCGCCAGCGGAATCTCCTGGTTCTGCTACTCGCTGCCGGCTGAAAGGAGCCTCAAAGTCGCGATCCGCGGTCTGCCGGCGAACACAGAGCCGGAGCTCGTCGAGGCAGAGCTGCGCGAACTTGGATACGTCCCCGAGCACGTGAGGACGATCCCCGCGCGTCCAGGCAGGCCTGGATGCCTCATGTTCGCGCAGCTGCAGCGAACTCCAGACATCACACCGGGCATATACGAGGTGCATGAGCTCCTCTGTATGCCCGGCATCATCATCGAGGCCTGGCGTGGCAGGAAGGGGCCCGCCCAATGCCACAGGTGCCAGCAGTGGCGGCACAGTTCGGTGAACTGTCACCGACCCCTAGTCTGCGTGGCCTGTGCGGGAAACCACGCAGCCAGGGACTGTCCGCGCCCCAAAGAGGAGCCGCCGACGTGCGCCAACTGTGGCGACGCGCACACGGCGAACAACGCCAACTGCCCCGTGTTCCGCAAGGAGCTGCGGAACCGTAGGGCGGGCACTGTCGCGCGCACCGCACCGGCGCGCGCCGCCGCCGCCGCCTCGACAACCGAGGCCGACGCACCCGGCTCGCTCATGGCTGCCGCCAACCAGCCACAGCAGCAACCGGGCCGCAAGCGCCGCCGCAGACGTGGCAAGCGCGCGCAGCCGCGCCAAGACACGGCGCCGGCCGCGCCACAGCCCTCTGCCAAGCGCCCGACGGCGGCCGCATCCGCGGCTCCCGCCGCGCCACAGCCTCCCACCAAGCGCCCGACGGCGGCTGCACCCGCGCCGCCCGCCGCCCAGTCCAAGCCCACCGTGGTCGCCGCTCCCGCGAGGGAGACGAAGGCGAAGCGGAAGGGCGCGCCGCGCCCGGCACCTCAGCCGGCCCCCGGCCACTTGGACTCCAGACTTACCAAAGTCATCGGCACCCTACACCAGGTTCTGTTGGCAATCCAGGAGCAGCGGGATCCAGCCCCGCTGATCCTCGCTTGCATCATGGAGCTCTGCAGCTCTGAGTGAGCTCCGTGTGGCATTCTGGAATGCCGACGGGCTTTCGTCACAAAAAGCCCGTCTTTTCAAGAACCTGATGTCTCAGCGTCGAGTGGACATCGGCCTGATCAACGAGACTCACCTCAGACCAGTAGACCGGTTGAACTTTTCGGGATACCACGTCTACCGGGAGGACCACGCCTCGCCGATCGGGACTGCTTACCGGGGATTAGCAGTTTTGGTCCGTCGGAATGTCATCCACCAAGTGCTGCCAGTACCTCAGCTGCAGACGACCTACGCACTGGGCGTGGAGGTCTGCATTGACCGCCAACCCACCCGTGTGTTCGCCTTTTACAAGCCGCCGACGAATCGCCTCGCAGTGGCTGACGTCCACACCTTGCTGGACTCGCCACTGCCCACGATTATCGCCGGGGACTTCAACGCGAAACACACGGCGTGGAATTCCAACCACGTGTGTCCGGACGGCAGACGCCTCCTGGACGATGCAGACCGCCACGGGTACGTGGTGCTGGGGCCAGAGGTCCCGACGCACTACCCGTACGCCGCAGCATATACGCCTGACGTCATCGACATAGCCATCACCTGTGGCTTGTCCGCCACGCCGACGTTAGACGTACTGGATGACCACCTCATCTCCGACCACCAACCAGTCCTCTTGACGCTGAAGACAACGCCGATGACTTCTCTTCTCCCTCCGCCAAAGCATCGCCAGGACTGGCGAATCTTCGCCGAACACATGGCCAAGCATTCGCCGTCCTTTAGAGTGGAGAGCCCTGCAGACGTCGACCGACTCGCCGAGGACCTCAGCGCGACTATGTCCACCGCGCTTCGAGAGTCCAGACTCGACGCTGCAGCCATGCGAAAACCACGCCAGCTCCCATCCTACATCCAAGCGATGCTGGAGGAGAAGAGGAAACTGCGCCGGACATGGCAAAACCAGCGGTGCCCGACCATGAAGACGCGGCTCAACGCTCTGGCCGCCAAGATCTCGGAAGCGTTACAAACTATCGCTGACGAGTCTTGGCATATGACCATCGAGCGAGCCGGCGATGACTGGTCCGGCATCCACCGCCTTTGCCGCCGACTCTCCGGGAAACCGCCTCCGATTAGGCCCCTCCTGGCCGGTGACGGAACCCCACGTTACCGTGCCGAGGACCGAGCGGAGATCTTTGCGGACCACCTGGAGACGCAGTTCACACCGAACCCGACCACAGATGTGCAGCACGAAGAAGCCATCGAGCGACACTTGGAGGCATACTTCGAGTCGCCGATAGCGCCGACGGAAGACCCCGTCGTATTTTCCCCTGGACAAGTCCTTCGGATGATTCGACGAACTAAACTGCGCAAAGCGCCCGGCCCCGATCGAGTCACCAACGAAGCCCTGCGTCACCTACCCCCGCGAGCAATCGCGACGTTGACGCGGCTATTCAACGGGATACTCCGCACCGGGCACTTCCCATCGTCGTGGAAGCTCGGCCGAGTCATCATGATTCCGAAGCAGGGGAAAAACATCATGCAGCCTGGGAGCTACCGTCCCATCACGCTGCTGTCGACGATCTCGAAAGTCTTCGAGAAGTTGCTGTTGCTGCACATCACGCCTCACATTCAGCCACGCGACGAACAGTTCGGTTTCCGTGCCGAACACTCCACCACGCTCCAAGTCTCGAGGGTACTGCACCATCTCGCTGCCGCCATGAACAAGCGAGAGCGGTGCATTGCAGTATTCCTCGACATGGAGAAGGCGTTCGATCGCGTCTGGCACACCGGGCTCATCTACAAGCTGTCCACGTCTACTATTCCCCGTCGAGTAGTTAAGACTGTGGCCACCTTTTTGCGAGACAGACGTTTTCAAGTGGCGGTTGAAGACGCCCTGTCCACGGAGCGCCCCATCCGAGCCGGTGTGCCTCAGGGAAGCTGCCTGTCGCCCGTCTGCTATGGCAGATACACGGACGACATCCCAGTGGTCGGCGACGCCATGCTGGCGTTGTACGCCGACGACGCTGCATTCATAACAAAGTCGATCAAAGGACCGCACGCGGCGATCAAAATGCAGCGTGCACTGGATGCACTTCCCGCTTGGCTGAATGACTGGAGGCTGAAGGTCAACGTGGCGAAGACTCAGGCGGTATCCTTCGGGCGGACTGCCCCGCCGCCACGGGTATCGCTCTTAGGAGAGACCATCGAGTGGACGCCCTCGGCTAAATACCTGGGGGTGACCATCGATAGGGGACTCAAGATGCGATCCCACGTGAAGAACGTGGTCGCGCAGACGCGCGCCGCACGGGCTCTCTTGCGCCCAGTGCTGGCGTCCCACCTGCATCTCCGTACGAGGCTGTGCGTCTACAAGACGTACGTCCGCACGCGACTCACTTACGCGGCCCCAGCTTGGTACGCGTTACTAAGCGAAACGGACCGCAAGTCGCTGCGGGCGCAGCAGTCGCTAGCGCTCCGCACCATCGCCGGAGCTCCACGCTTCGTACGGAACGCGGTCATCTCCAGGGACCTGCGCATGGAGAGCCTCGACGACCACGTTCGCCGCCTGAGCACCTCGATGTTCGCGCGCGCCGATGGAGCGCAAGCCCAGCACCTGCGGGGCATCGCGCCATACCATCGGCGTCCGCCGGACAAGTTAGGTCTGCCACGTGACCTGACTACCTGAAAAGACACCACTGCTTCCCCGCCGCTGGCTGACGGGCGCTCGCCGGAACATCGCCGGCGGGCTCGACCTCGCCGAGCCGCGGGCGTTAGCCACACGGACATCCCACGCCGCCGCAGTAGCCGATCGCTCGCGAACATCCGCGGGCTCGATCGCACTGCCGTGCGGCCACTACCGGACATGACAATCCGGAATTGACACCCAGACCAGTGGTCCAACCCCGTGCCCCGCCCGCAGTCGCAGGCGGCGTAGCCACCACTGAAGAGGGCCATCGCCCTGACCAGTCACCCCGGGACCCGAAAGGGTCCGCGTGGACGACCTCGAGATGATCCCGCCGGTCGCAGCATGCGGCTCTAATACTGGTAGCACGACGATCCTCTTGCTTGGTCTTTTCAGCACGTGCCCGTTGCTCGTTGTCACGTCCACGACGCGTACTTCGTTGTCCGGCCCTGGATATACTCGAGATACTCGTCCTCGTGGCCATACGTTCCTGGGTAGGTTTGGATCGCAGATGATGACTAGATCGCCGACTTTGGGGTGAGAGCCGGTATGGTAGGGCTCCCGCCGCTGTTGTAGCTGGGGAAGGTACTCCTTCACCCAACGTCTCCAAAACTCGTCCGCCAGATGCTGTGAGTCGCGCCGGTGGTAGGTCCCCCGTCGATGGTGTCATCGGCTTCGCTTTTCTTAATTTGCATATCGGACAGCTCCTTAAAACACTTTTCACCGTAGGTCGTATTCGCGTGATCCAGTATCGTTGTCGTAACTCGTTCACAGTCAACTCGACGCCGCCGTGATGCATTTTTTCGTGTACATATTGAATATACATTTTTGTATATTTATGTTTCCCATCTAGCAGAGCAGGGTTGACCGTTTCCATGGTGATTTCCGTAGTCGCTTTGATTCTTCCCCGTAGACGAATTAGCCCATCATTTTCCAGGTAAACACTCAGACTTGCGAGCTTGTCACGTGGGCCGGGGGCGTTTCCCCGTATGATGCGTTCTCTTTCACTCGCGTATGATTGTGCTTGCACTTCTCGCACCCATAGTTTTTCCGCTTTTAGAACGTAATCTGATTCCAAATGCACGAATTTTCTTTTTTCTCTTCTTTTCACACTTGTATTTGAGTCCTTTACGATTTTTCGGCCCCTTGTCCAGCTAGGATCTTCTATGGGATTCGGTTTCGTACGTTTTCTTTTCGTTGCGTCGTATTTTTCCTTGAGAACCGGATCGCGGTCTAACTTTTTTTCTAAAGTCTTCAATCGCTTGAAGGCGTCATCGTAGTTGTTAGGTACAACGAAGTCATCTTGTTTCCATAGCAACGAAGTTTCGAAGCGGCCATCGGGCAATCTTCTACTATTTTCCTTTTGAATTTTCATCGCGCGTTCCTCTGGATCACTCTTCTGTCTTCTGGGACTGATACCGAGAGCTTCCATGTCGAAGAACTCCTTCCTCATATTTTCCATTTTGTTATCTTGTTCCTTGAGTATAATGTGACCACAGAAGGCAACGTCCTCGTGATATGACGTGCGACATCCGTGTAGAACCCATCCTAGTCGTGTATTTGAAGCTACCGGTTGATCTCGACGACCGGTACGGATCTCCAATGCCGACAATAACTCCCAGTTATCTTGACCGATAAGTATCTTCGGGCTTGCGTTCTTGTATATCAATTTATCTTCAATTTTCTGTAGGTGGACGCAGTCCCTTAGTTCTCTTTGTTCGATATTCTGTTTCGTAAACATAAGGCGTTGTACTGTGCGGGCGTTTCGTAACGTAAACTCTTCTTCATTGAACCGTCCTCGTATCTTGATGTCGACGCGTCGGCTGTTTTCGTGCCTCACTGTTTCATTAAGGCCTTGCACCCACATAGGATCCCGCGGCCCGTCGAGCTCCAATATTTCCGCCAGGTTCTCGTCGATCAACGTGATAGTGCTGCCGTCGTCCATAAGGGCGTAGGTATCGACGCGGGCACCGGTGGGTCCCGTCAGCGTGACCGGTGCAATCTTCAAGTATGCTTGTCGGCTTCTATTGCTGGCGTTTTCCACGATTTCCACCGTAGACGTGACTTCAGCGACGACCGGCGATGACGGCGACGGTGAAGCCTCTCTTTTCTTGTGATGGAGAAGCCGGTGATGCGCCATACTGCAGCCGTCGTGCCCACACTTCTTGGCCCTGCACGTAGACCGACGATGCGGGCTTCTTAAACACTGGAAACATATACGATGCTTCTTTACAATTTCCCAGCGTTCGTTCGTGTTGACGTCACGGAAGCGTTTGCACTCGGGTAACTGGTGGTCTAATTTGCAAACAGGACATTGTTCCTTCTTGGTATTCTGCTCTTTCGTGGAGTAGGTGTGCTCGATCCTCTTTTTCGTATACCTCTCATTATACCCTGAGATGTCTTCAGGTTGCGCGTACGCTCCGCACTTGTCCGCCTCTTCATTTAAAAATGTTGCGAGTTTCTTCAAATCAGGAATGTCCTCCTTTTCCTTCGCAGCATAGTCATACCACGCTTTTCGTAAAATCGGCGTTAATTTTTCTATCGTGGCCTTCACCAACTCTGGATTGTACATATATTGAATTTTCTTCAAGGCTTCCAATGTAGCTATTATATTCGATACTTTGTTTGCAAATATACATAGGTCACGTGGGCTATCACTTAATTTTCCAAGCGATTTTATTTTCTGTATTTCGCTTATTGCCAATGCATCAGGTCTCCCAAATCTTCTTTCCAGAGCTTCCATGATATTCTTGGGATCTGGTGAGCTGATGAGTAGACTGCTGATAGCTTCATGCGCCGCCCCCTTGACGCTGCGGCGCAGTCTTGATACATTTTCCGTTTTTGAAAATAACCCCTTGGTTTCTTCATAAGCAGCGCGAAACGTTAGCCAACTACCGGATTGCCCATTGAACACCGGCAGCTCCTGGAGGTACTTCGGTGCGTCTCTCGTCGTCCGTACTGCTTGACTGAGAGCTGTTGCCAGTGAGGTAACATCCACGTTGAGTGGCTGACGCGCAGGCCGGTTTTCTTCTTCCCGGTGTTCGCATTTCCCGTCGTCGTGTCGACTGCGAGCGCCCTGTCCTCGTCCTTCATTGTTCACCTTTTCTGATTTTCCCTCCAGCCATTCTTGAACGTGGCTAGAACGTTCCTCTTTTCCTTCATCTTCATTTTCCGATGCTGACGCCAGGTCCTCTTCGTCCGTAGCGGCAGCGTGATGCTTTTCCAATTGTGCTTGAGCGAGAGCGATAGTTGCTCGGATCTCTTCTAACTTCAGGGCGGCCAGTTTTTCCTTCAATTCAGCTTCTTTCAGCTTTCTTGACCCGGAGCGATGTGACTTCGTCGGCATGGCGCGCCCGGAGTCCCCTGTTGGTTTTGCCGTGACGTTAGAAGATGTCGTGTTTTCCGTGGAATTTTCCGTGGACGTGGTTGATCCACTTGTGGTGGTACGATCTGTACCCTCGGAGGTTGTGGTGCGTTCTGCACTCTCCGATGTGGCCGCTGACGTGTCGCGGCTTGATGCAGCAGTAGGTCTTGAGACGGAGTCCCTCACACCGCTGGTGGCAGTAGGTCTTGAAGTGGTACTTCTCACACCGCCGGGATGATTCTCACTGACTGGAACAATATTTTCCGACGCGTTGGCTTGAGACCGCGTTGTAGGCATTTTCTTGATTTTCGATGACCCGCACTTGGTTCTGTAGAATTTTCCTTAATCCGGCTCGAAGGACCAGAAAATGTGGGGGATAGCTTTCCCCGGGTATCGAACCTCGCCCCCAACCCCGAGGTGCAATAAAAATGCGCTATGTCGTTCTGCAGTCTCCAGCCAGGCGTAGTGAGGCAGCGATTTTCCCAGTTTTCCGATTTTCTTGTCGCTGACTCTTGTTCGGTGATCAGTGGAATGTCCAGTCGAGACACCCCCGCGTTTTTATATATTTTTGCCCAATTATCTAGAATATTCGCTGCCTCACCCCCTCTGTGGTTAAGCCTTTATTTTTCCCATTTTCTATTTACATATTATGTTGATTCCTTAACTAATACTTAGTCTAGTTTATTTACAATACCTAGAATCATGCATGCTTACTCTGCGACGTCTTTTTTCCGAATAACGGCGGAATTTCGGATTTTGCATATTTATATGACCCTGCCCCGCACCACCGAGGCTATAAATATCACCCGCGCCAGGTCCCCGCATTCATTTCGCGAGATGCCGTTGCAGCGAAAGTATGCATGTTACAAGTACAATTTGGTATGCTAGACGTCTAGATTTATCTAGACTACCTATAATAAATGTTCTACATATGTTACTTTACTAAATAATTACATAAATTAATTCTAGTATCTGAATCTAGATTTCCTAGGTTTTTACTTCTTATATTTGCAGTCTTTGGTTTTAAAAGGCTAGATCTTGATCAAATGAATCGTTTACAACATATTATTTTCCTGTTTTCTATTTAATCTATGGGTAATGGATTAAAGAAATTATACAACCTTAAGTCCTAGGTTTTAGCCTTTTGCCTAAAACCTAGGTGTACTGTTTTTTTCCCAGATTAGGGATCGCGCTAATCTTTATTCGTATAAACAAAAAACATTTACAATTATTCAATACTTTCTAAGTTATTTACATTTTTCTTTAATAACTATATCGAGTTATATTTCCGCAAATACTAGACCTAGATTCTATTTATTATTGGTTTTACATAGTTTTCTTAGTTATCTACCTATACTTATACTTTAAATCAATGTATTCTTTATTAATTTGCCAAATTCTTATAAGATAAAAACATAAGTTAAAACTAATTTTCACCCTAGAATGCTCGCTCCTGATTGGTCGAGAGCGCTTTTCTGCTCGCTCATGTAGTTACTTCGCCAGTCTTGCAGCGGAACGCGGCTCCGTCGTGCACATAATTTTCAATCTTAGAATGCTCGCTCCTGATTGGTCGAGAGCGCCTTTCTGCTCGCTCCTGTAGCTATTTCACCGGTCTTGCATCGGAGCGCGGTTCGTCGTGCACACGTACCTCAAAAGGAAAAATGGAACCCTTATAGGATCACTTTGTTGGCTGTCTGTCTGTCTGTACGTCATGTCTGTCAAGAAACCTATAGGGTACTTTCCGTTGACATAGAATCATGAAATTTGGCAGGTAGGTAGGTCTTATAGCACAAGTACAGGAATAAATCTGAAAACCGCGAATTTGTGGTTAAATCATTTAAGAAAAAAAAAATGTTTCAATTTTCAAAGTAAGATAACTGTACCAAGTGGGGTACCTATCATATGAAAGGGCTTATACATTCTAAAACAGATTTTTATTTATTTTTATGTATAATAGTTTTTTATTTATCCTGCAAAATGTTGGAAAAAATACCCGAGTACGGAACCCTCAGTGCGCGATTCTGACTCGCACTTGGCCGGTTTTATATAGACATCAAATTGCACTTAAGTACACCTGCACCGAACAATAAAAGCGTAGACGGAATAAGCGTAAGCATTAGTCCCTACCTCCAGTACCTAGGTATAATTCGTGCAGTCTGATGCACACCTGCTCGCTGGATATTGCCTTGTACCTGTCTGCCGGTCCAATATTATCAGATACTGTAGATATTGGATCGCTGTAGGCACTCTGTAGTCCAATATATTGTAGGGTTGAAGTAGGTAGAATACCAACTAAAGAAACGTGGATCGTAACTACGAGCGCTATTACTTAGTGCACTTTCAGCTGTAAGAAACAGCAGGTCATTTGCGGTCAAACTCATAAACCTACATCGGTGGGAAAACTGGATCAATCATTGTTACAATCGCAATCGTTGTGATTGGATGAATTTATCGTATTCTTGTTGCAACATTATTTTGTAGCCAATAGCAAACGAGCATCAACTAATCAGTGGTGATTGCGTATGACATTGTACCTAGCTGTCATTCTACCGCAATCGAGCAGCTGTTCTAAATAATACTTCTTCAATATGAAATTTCGACAACGCAGTGACGACGGCTGCGTTCTTATAATATGTAAGTGGGGACCCTCTCGGTTCTATTCCCAAGAGAGGAAAATTGGGAGTTTCTAAATAATTTCTAAATTGTCTTTGGTCTGAACTAATGAGTCTGGAAGGCTTCGGCAGTGGCCATTTACCACTTTACCGGCAAAGAATGAGATTCGGCCCAGCGATTACTACGATACTTAAAGCCACCCGTGCGAAGCTGCAGCGTCTCAACTAGTCCATACAAATACCTTTATTTCATGTACCTTTTATTTATTTCATAAATTGCGGCCAACTCTACCACCGGTTTAAAAAGCAGGATCTACTGAGAAAAGGCGAATAGATCCAAGGGTTTAATTAAGCTGAGCGTTGATAAATCAGTCAGTGGGTGACTTCAGGATTTTTCATGTTAGTTATTTAGATTAGGTACTCGTAGGTATCTAATCGTTTGCTCATCCTTGGGGGAAATGGCACAAAATTCGGAATGGCTAAACAATCAGCGTTAGTGGCGGTCGTAACGGGTAATGATAAACACAACCAACTGATTACTGCGCGAGGTTTTCCCAACGCCCGGAAAACCCAGGCTAAAACAATGTTGGCACTGTTTTACGATTCAATCGCGTAGGTACGTAACGGTATTTATATTTGCATTCGCTTGTGTCTAGGTATTTTAGGAAAGGAGGAAAGGAAAATTCGTGTCAAACTAGGTATTTATTTCGTTCAAGCATACATGCATTGGTTTCTCACTGATAAGTAGGTAGTTTTTTTCTTTGAGAGAGACGAGATGCAGTCCCTAGGTTCCTATTGATTTTTTGGAGAACGAGGGCCTAGACGATGCCCTCATGCCAGTATATTCAGAATTTTACTTCAGTGCCTTTTGCTCACTACCCTCTGACCACCTCTTAGTACGAGAATACCTATATTTTAGACAGACTTAATTTATGGCATGCACCTATTTCGTTATGAGCACGGCACATAATTCGAAAAAACGTTAGACATTGCGGTCCCAAGGTACTAGAATGGTTATCTCGCGCCGGCTAACGCAGCATTGGAAGACCCCTAGGTACTAGGTGGGACATCAAGCAAGTCGCAGGGAGCTGCCGGTTTCAGGCGGTGTGGGGTATTGGTTGTCTTTGCCGGTAAGCTTCTGGGGAGCCCACCACATTATAGTATTTCCTAGAAAAATCCCAAATATCAGTAATTAAGCTATTGAGGAATAATAGGACGTAGAGAGATTTTCAGATATGACCAGTAAACTCTAATAGTAGTCGATATAGAAAGATTTTATTTAAATAAACTTACAAGCAACTCTGGCGCTGGTTAGGAATGCCCTTCCTACCGAGAAGAAACAGTAGAAACTCTGCTGTTCCTATACGTATAAAAACCTACTTTCCATTTCATATTTTATGAGTTATAACTCGGTTATTAAAACACGCGAGTGCGATCTTGGTTGTTGGCAAACTGCGACACCTCGTTCCACGATGTATCAGCGGGACACGTTAGCGTCACATAAAACAAAATTATGGCTCAACTTGCGGGCCCCGGCCGGGCTCGCTCAGGCTAAACTTCACTTTAAAGTGGCTCGTAAACGGGCTGTACGAACGAAGATATATTTGACTATGGAGATTGAGGGATGAGTGGCAGTTTCGACAGCCCATATCATGGATTAGCAACTTTGACTTAAGTCGGTAAATAGCTGCAGGCAGTCGGGGGTTCGATCTTGGGCATGTACCCCTAACTTTTCGCAGTTACTTGTACGGTAGGCCTCAGAATTCGAGTAGCAATTCCACGAAACTATTGCATCAAAAACCTGTCCCATCTAACGCATGACATAACCGTGCCAAGCGAATATGATCATTAAGGTGCTAAACGACTTACGGCTTTTGACTGTACTAGGTGTCCAGACAAAAGCTGTAAGTATATCTTCAATATAAGATTCTTATATGTCAAATAATATCCATTAAACAAATTTAAATTAACAAGGAATAATTTTACACAAAGTCAAGTTTATATTTATCGTTTTTTTAAATCAAAATAACAGTTTTTAAGAAAAAGCCCATAAAACATGCTGGTAAAATGCATAGATTTAAGTAGTGGAATATAAATTAAAATCCAAAATGTTAAAATATTAATACTAAGATTTATTATTACATACCTACTTACAGAGACTTGCAAAATTCGCCTTAGTTAATAAGATCAAACTGGCCAAGTGCGAGTCGGTCTTGCACACGAAAGGTTCCGTACAAGATATTTTAACACTTTTATGTGCAACACTGCAAATTAATGACAACACCATCTATATATGATTTAGTAAACTAATTATGTTCATGAACACATTTTAACATGAACTTTTTGTGCTGTAACCATAAATTCACGGTTTATGAATTTTTCCTTTATTTGTGCTATAAGACCTACCTTACCTGCTTTTCATGATTCTAGGTCAACGGGAAGTACCTGTAGGTTTTTAGACAGATAGACACAGACAACAAAGTGATCCCATAAGGGTTCCTTTTTAGGTATGGAACCCTAAAAACTACTAAACAATTTGTTTCAAAACACCCTGTCTTATTAAAGTCTGACATTCTGAAGTTGGCAAGAAATGTCTACTATTTTTCTTGAGCATCACTACATCACCATCTTCCAATTCCAATTTGCCATAATCTGTGATGCATAGCACTTCTATATACAACGATTTTGGAGGCCTCAAGTTCTCTGTCAGGTCTATGCCACTGTAGCCAATATCTTCACCTAAAGACCTCATATACTGGGCTAAATTTGTAGAGTATTTCGAAAACCACTCATATTCACTATCCGCAAGTAACTCTCTGACATCTGGTGGTAGCACGGACCCAAATTCCCATCTTAGAGTTTTTATTTTGTCCATTCTGTTGTATAAGTAAGCGAGAAGGCAACGCTTGTTTCTCTCCAATGCAGCATGTCTTACTTGAACTGTTGGCCACAGAGACTTGTTTTCTGTTGCTGCATTCCTAAAAATTTTCATTTACATGTTTTAATCAAATTTTGACCTAAATATTATAAGCCAATAAATAGTAATAGAAGTAGAATTATGAACTTAGGAAGCTAGACTTAGACCCCAAAAAGTAGTTTGTAAGTAATTACCAGAAACTAAGTTTGTTATAAAGGACTAAACTTAAATAAAACTAACAGAAAACCCTTGACTCTATGTCGCATAATTTTTTTTTAGAAAAATCAGTTTTTGAAAATTTGCACATTTTTAGCCATAACTCAAATTTTTTTGAGTTAATTAAGCTAAGATAGTTTTTTATAAATCATAAAGTATTAAAGCAAGAAAGTAGGTAGGTACCTAAGTACTTTAGAATTATTTTGGGAAATAGCAACAAAACTTCATAATAAATTAGGGTAGGCAGGTAGGTACTTACGCATCGTTCATATTCATGTTAAATAAAACGTGCATTTCTTCTATAATTTGTCGGATCTTTTCATCCTGAAAATTAGCATAGTAAAGATTCAATAACTTTACTAAATAAAATACAATTCGTGATATAAGAATCATAAAAATGACCTACATTAAATTGGTCGATAGTTTCACGGTTTCTGTCCGCTTCCTTCAACAATTCTATCACTTTTTCGCCAAACATATTTGCAAACAAAAGTTCTGCATATCTTTTAGCTTAGTTTTAGTTATATAATAATTTTTTTTAAGTTCGTACTTCGTAGCAGAAAGTTAACTTAGATTTTTAGTTTTGCCCCCAAAAATATTTGTAATGACAACTGACAAGTGACGACTGACATTGACAAGTGACAACGTCAATATATGTAAGACAAGCGAATACTCGGACGGTATGAATAAGTTCACCTTTAACATCAATCATATGAATTATTAAATTATATTTTTCAATTTCTAAAGTAAAAAATCTACAAAAATGTCATCTAAAAGTTTGATTTTATTTCCTGTTAAGTATAATAATTAAATACCTATAAATCTTACAAAGATACTCAAATTAATAATATTGTTTAATATCATAGTAAGAGTATCCGACTATACCTATAACTTCGTGGAATGTTTTTCATCGACGTCTATCATTCCGTCTGCGGTCTATGGCAAATGGAAATTCCCTTCTACGCAGTTACATATAAAAATAAGACGCGTGGTGATGTCAATAGAGTTCAAAGTTGCTATGGCGTCGTCACTCATTCATTCCAATTTCCACCCATTCCAATTTCCATTTTGCATGTTTATTTTCTGTTCACTGTTCATTTCATTGCGCACGCGTACTTGCAGCGATACGGTTGCTTCTTCGTTTATTCGTATATTATAAACATTAATAAAACATGTCTTTGTGCCATTTCAACGTTTAATATAAATTCAATAATTTATCGTTATTTACGTTTACTGTTAAAGTTAAATAGAAGTGTAATATATTAAAAATGAGTGCCAAAAAGGTTAACGAAACAAACACTAAAGTCTTCGAGGACGAGAACACAGACTCTGGTTTTCTGTCTGGGCCGCTAAGTGAACAGCTGCTGTCCTCGGAAGACCTCAGTACAGAGGCAGAAGCCCCACCAGTGCCTGATAGTGATAAAAAAGTGATAAGTGAAAGTTTAGGACCCGACAGTGGTGTAATTGAGGACTTTTCTGAGTGTCTAGTAAATATAAAATTAAGTGATCCTTCGCCTGCGCAGACGACGGTGCCTTTGATCCGATTGGATAATGTAAGGAGTCAGAATGATCTTCCACTGGCGATATTGTTCCAGCAAGATGACGACGGAGATACGTAAGTGTTGTAGGTCATACTACTTACATAGCTGTTGTGTAAACTGGTTGTAAATTGTACTTAATTATTATGCACCTACTTAAGTAGTATCATGTCAATCACGTACAATATAGACAGTTCCTTGGTATAATATATACTATAATAATATCAGCCAGTACTATTTCATTAAGTACATAGAATCGTGAAACAGAATACTCCTGTGGTATCTCAATAAGTACTACTAGTACAAAGTGATACAGGGGCTCGAGAACCTGCAGAGTTCTAGAGTGCTTTATTCAATTTGGTTTTAAAAGCTCTTAACGCTTCCTCATTTCTTAAACACACTGCTAGAATATAGTTTCTGTCTTCCCTGCCACTATCAGTAATACAATATCAGTAAGTCTTCAAAAGAATAGTGAACAAGAATCTTCAAAGTGCAGTTGCCGGCTTCAGTTAGTTGCCATTCATCGTAGATGATATTGATAAATTAATTATTTAATAAACTTGAAACTAATTTCAACCAGAAGAACTTAATTCAATAGCAGTAAAAAGCTGCATAGTTATATCATAAATAAGTTGACAGTAAAATATTGTCTTCTTATTGTGTATAATGGCTTTTAGCCAATGTCACATAGAAAAATAAAATATTATTTAGATAATAACAATTTCTGTGACTTAAATTAAATTAATGTCTGGTGTTATGTTGATTATGTGTGTTATCAATTTTTAACCTTTGACATGTCAAATAACAAAAAATCTTTATTTTAAGTTAATTATTTATCAGTCTACACTGGATGTATTTTCAAATTCAAATTCAAATTATTTTTATTCAATTAAACTTTTACAAGTGCTTTTGAATCCCACTCAATATGCTCATAACTACCGAATTTCATACCTATGCACTTGTATAAAATAAAATTAAGCATGAACTTTATTTATCGAAGAAAAAGTACTGTAGAAATTGCTAACTAAAATGACTTCATTGAAATCTCACACATTAGCTAAATAGGCTACACTATGAATAATTCTAAACTGTATAATGTTCTTGGTGATCAGTAAAGTTTCAGTATTCTGCCGTCCTAAAGCTAAAGTGTCGTTAACTACCAAAACCAAGTTTCGAGATATGATCAAAAAAGCGCGAATTTATAAAGAAATGATAACTAATAAACATACACAAAACTTGAAACTATAGAAATGTAGAGTAAACAGAGCACTTTCGAATAGCTGTATTTTTAAGTTTCTAGAATAAATAATAATTATAGCAGGAGAGTTTTGGCTTTTTAGTCTAGCATTTTTTCTAACAACGGCTTATATTTACATAACTAAAATGTCGTTAGATTACCCTTTAAGACGTTTATGGCTTGGATTGCATTTACTTTTTTTATCCTTTTACGGAACTTAAAAAAATTATATAATTTCTAAAGTAAAATGACTCTAAAAGACTTTAACGACATTATATGTTAGGTTATGTTCCTAAAAACTATCAATAACAAAACACTTAAATGCGGCTCTTGTAATTTAAACACATTTTAGTCTAGAAGAATAGAAATGATTTGTTTACAGTAGCGTTTTTTGGGGAGACTTGCTAAACTAAAATGTGGCTTATTACAAAAGATCGCACCGTAGCGACGTTTTAGGTTAGCATTGCTTATAAATATTTGAGGTTTTCCAATGAAAGTAACGGTAACTACAACAATTGAAAGAGCATCAGTCCGAAAGTGCCCATGCTCCTCTAGAATCTCCGTTATGTACCGATGAGTAGTCAGTGATCCCTTTTCACGAGCTCCTCCAGTCCGGGAAACACACACAAGTTCGATTTTTCCGTCGATTGACATGCCACTCCAGAACATGCTCGATCCCCCGCCATATTCTACTCTTTCTTCTATGCAAGCCTGAGCAAATCGTTCGCCTTGTCTTCTGTACACTCTCTTTCGCCCGTCATAACAAAATAAAGATACTCTTGTTTCATCCGAGAAGAGTCCAGCCCTCCATTGGTCGAGGGTTCAGTTGACATGCTCACGGGCAAATTGCAACCTTTCCCTGCGATGCTGTGCAGTTAATTTCCGACCCCTAGCAGGTACGCGGACCGCAATTTTCTTCTCTCGCAACCTTCTTCTAATCGTAGACGTGCTCACTATAGCTCTGCTAACTTCTCGGAACTGCCGTTGCAGCTCAACGACATTAAGGAGTCGATTGCGCGAAGAAGATATCACAATAAAGCGGTCGTCTCTTTCGGATGTGCAGCATCGTTGACCTGATCCATGCCTCCGGATGTAGCCCCCAGTCTCTTGAAACCGTTGGAATACCCGCTGCACGGAAGAACGACTCAAATTAAGTTGCCGTGCCACATCACATTGTCGCACCCCTGATCGCAGTAGTGCAACCACTTGAGCAGCTTCTTCAGCAGTAGTGTCCATCTTGAGGGTTAGTTTTCTTGCAGTTAGAGTTAACGTGTGTCCTCTTCAACGTTTGGATGGTGAATGCCCTTATTTTTTAGTTATACTGGCCATTTTATAGCCCATGAAGTTCAAACAAGTCGTGGTCCCTATAATGAGGATTTTTGCAACATTTTCTTTGACGTACCGTATTCAGAAGGTTTATATCGTTTATGAAATGTAACTATTGTTTGATAAAAGGTCTTTAAACGTTCTTTGTATTGATATCAATACTGTTTGGGTTAGATGTACAGGCTTGGTAATATGACAGGTTAAAGCCTCATTTTCAGATAGGTGCGATTTTTGTGACGCCGAGTGTAGTTTAGCTAGTTAGTTTAGTTTGTTTGCTTGCTGAAAAGCTACTTCATTTTATACACATAGAAAAAACAATTTTAACAGGGCTCACTCCGTCACTCGTTTCCACTCGTTTCATACAATCGTAGTTCCAATTTCATTTGAATATTAAGCAAGAAAAGTCCATGAAATTTTGCAGTCATATTCTAGAAACTAATATCTGTGTCTGTGGTGTTTTAGATTTTTCTAAAAATATGTAGTTTTAAAATTACAGGGGCTCCAAGATTTGTATGAAAATTTTAAGGCCGTGTAACTTTGAAACCGAATATTTTAACAGAAATCTGGAAAACCACAGACATAGATATTAGTTTCTAGAATATGTCTGCAAAATTTCATGGACTTAGGTTGCTTAATATTCAAATGAAATTGGAACTACGATTGTATGAAACGAGTGGAAACGAGTGACGGAGAGAGCCCTCTTAAAACATGAAATGCTTTTGCAGTATTACAATAAATATTTGAAACGACAAAAAGACACGCCTCTTACGGCGAGTCTTTTTGTTGTTCCTGCCACTAGTAGCTAGTTCATTATTGATTTATTTTAATATTAACCATTAATATAAATATAAATAATGATTGTAGCAAAACGGGACACTAAATGGCTGCAACTATAAATAATTTCAAATGCATGTTTCGCGCTCTTATAAAAACAAATATTTACTTCGATATTTTGTCCGCCATCGTGACAAAATTGGCGGGAAAACACTGAGCCCGTGTGCCACATCTACTCCAGAAAGCTCTCGCAGGCGCACTCAGGCGCACTAATGACTAAATTAATTCACAATAAAGTTACAACCTGGCGAGATGCGGGAATAGTTAGAGACATTTAAGTTATGTATTGCGGGATAGAGTCATTTCAGTCTAGGAAACAATATTTTTTTGCAAAATATAACTAAACTGTAACGCGTTTATGTGTGATTAAAGACATTTTAGTCTAGCATTTTCGTTTAAAGACATTTAAGCTATGGAATTTAAGAAAAAAACCTTGTAGCAATAAAAATTAACGCCGCTTAGAGACATTTTAGACTAGCAATGTCAGTTAAATACGTTTAAGTATTGTTATTATATAAACAGGTAGTTACTTAACGACGTTCTTCATATTGCTATATCAAAAACTACAGCAGCTAGGAAAATACCGGTTAGATTGGTCGATAGAAAAAAAAATTCTGAGTAAGATAGTGTTAAAAAGTCAAATTTGACCAAATGTTGGTTAACGACGTTTTAGCTTGAGGAGGGCAGTATTAGTCTTAAATAATACAAATATGTAATAATTAACTGATCTGCTAAAGTTTTATGTCAATTGGTCCAGTAATTACTCTTAGCATTAACCAAAAACAGACACTAAGTACTAAGTGGAATAGTAGAACTAATAGTAAAGGCATTACAGAAAAATACGGGTAAAAAACCAAAAAAAATGTCAATAAATAGCAAAGTGGGTTGCACTAGTCAGTATAGTTCCATGAAAAAAGTTAATGGTAAAATATAAAGTTTTGAGTAAGTTAAAAAAACCCTTTTATTATAGTTAAAGCACAGTTCACAACAGTTAGGGAACTTCCAACAAAATAGTGAGCCATCAACGTCACTGCCAGGCCTCAAATGTTAGTACATTTGACACAGGTAGCCCTACCTTACGTCACCATAGCCTAATATTTGACATATCGTCGATTCCGATCAAACCGAGTGTTCCCTCACTCTTAATTCACTCTGGTTAAAGTCATAACGTAACTTTAACTGTCTGCCACACAACTGACATATATAAAACTTGTTAGATTGCTGGTGGCAACTAATCCTTATCATAATAAATTATGTTTAAGTAATATCTAGACCATTATCCATTATCAGTTGTTACTAACATTCATTTACTTAGCATGAGTATGCACATCAATCATAATCATAACTCATCCCACATTTCTGTTCAAATATCACTGCTTAGCCACTGTACAGTTCAGAAACAAATGTAGTTATTTACATACATGTGGCAGAACAATGAACAAAATCCAAGTGGAGATCAACAGCATTGTCTTATTGGACTAAACTTATATAACTATCAACTTAAATGCAGTTTTTGATATCAAGAGAAGTTAGTTCAGTTAAATATGCCATTTGATATGCAAAATTACATTTTAGATGATAACCTAACAGTTGGTATTCAATGTATGTTAATTTCAGAACTGTACGGTCACTAGACTGTGTTTATGCTGTAGTTTCTTGTTGCCATTTGATTTTAAACCTAAACCTTAGTGGGATAGTGTTCAAAATACAATACAGTTTTAAGATCCTACACAAATCATTCCCTGTCTCCATTTTAAGGTCAAAGGTCAACCAAATGGAAAAATCTGGCTTTGCGATCCCCATTCGATCTTGCCATGGAAATTTTGCTAGCACTCTTATCAGAATGATTACACTTTTAAAGTGTGTGTGGGTGTCTGAATGTGTTTGTGTGTCGTCTATCTATTCATAATATTGTGATCTACAAAACAGTCCATCATTGACAGAGAAGTTATAATCTACTACGCTGACCAAGTGTGGATTGGCACACTTCACACACATTTGAGAACATTATGGAAAACTCTCAGGCATGCAGGTTTCCTCACAATGTTTTAAAGCAAGTGATATTTTACTTAATTACACACTTTACAAACCCAAACATAACATACTTTAGTCTGTAAAGTTAATCTGCCCGGAGTGGGAACCCTGGATTGTCCAAATAAGAGACTGAAGTCATCAACTGTTAAAGTCAAAGTCAAAGTCAAAATCATTTATTCAAAGTAGGTACAATTGTACTCCTTTTGATGGTCTTTTACCACTATACACACACATACACTGGTTATGAACTTTTACCACTTTTTATTAGACTAGTCCTTAGTAGCTAGTTATTTTGATTGACTCTGATCTCATCCATGAATATCCATAGTTAACTAAAGAGAGACATTGCTCTACAGCTGAAGAGCGGGCTAAAATCTAAAAGGATATTAGTGAAGATTAACATGGGTAATATTCTTTCAAAAAAATCTGTTAATGAGTCATTTACATTTCTTATCCAAGATTTCTTCATCCAAATCCATATACATAACAGTCAAACAGTTATGTACTAGTTTTTTCACCTCGTTACCTATTTATTTTATGGAGTAAGTACTTTACTAATTAGCTAAATGACGATTCAGTTTAGTTAATGGACCCAATCAATTTGTTTGCTGTCTTTCATTAGTGGAAACTTTCTAGATTGGTCCAAGTGTTTCTATTATAATCAAACAAACAATTTTGTATTATAACTTGCCAACACGCATGTCCTTTGCGCAAAATTTTTGTAATCTTTTTCCTTTTATCTGGGTTCTACATTATTAACTAGAACTTTTTTGCATATAGGTAAAAGTTTTTATGCAAAAAACAAACCTTTCATTTGGAGAGGAAACCCGTGCTCAGTAGTGAGCCGGCGATGGGTTGATCATAATGATGACTTCAAAATGACATTTATCATTTTCTCTTCTAGACAACTACACATCGCAGCAGTTCACGGTTGCGAGAAATCAGTCGGCACACTCGTAAAAGTGTGTCCGGACAAAGCGTGGTTAGACGTCCCCAACGACTACGGCCACACGCCCCTACACTTGGCCGCCATGAGCGGCCAGGCGACGGTCACGAGGATGCTGGTCATCGCCGGGGCGTCGGTCGCGTCCAGAGACTTGGCGGGCGAAACTCCACTACACAAGGCGGTCGCCGGAAACCACACAGACTGCCTCCGAGGCCTGTTGACGCCAGTGACAGACCGGCCGATGAGGAAGCTGTCGACGGTTATAAACCAGAAGAATTACAAAGGTGAGTTCATTTTCTTATAAGACCTGTTTTTACAAAGGGATGGTTAATATTATGTCCTTAGAGCCCTTGAGATCGAATAACCTCAATTTTTTTTATTTAGATACAAGCAGTTTACTGAAATCTCACCTGGTGGTAAATGATGATGCAGTATAAGATGGAAGCGGGCTACCCTGGAAGGGGTATGGTAGTTTTCATTAAACCCATACTCCTTTGGTTTCTACACAGCATCGTACCAGAACGCTGAATCGCTTGGCGGCATGGCTTTGCCAGTAGGGTGGTAACTAGCCACGGCCAAAGCTTCCCACCAAACCAGACCAGAAATTTAAAAATTCCAAACCCCTGCCGAGAATCGCCACTAATAAGGCCACAGCGCTTACCACTGCGCCAGGGAGACCGTTATTTTCTACGACCTACGCTACGAAATAATTTGCCTCCTCGTTTCTAATTCGGACTTCTAGAATATGGAATGCCCTTCCAGCATCAGTTTTCCTCTCCACTTTTAATATAGGTACCTTCAAATCAAGAGTGAAGTTGTTCAAGGCAAAGCGCTCTTATCACTTGCCAGCAGGTCTGATTGCAGCCAAGCGCTAGTCCATAAAAAAGGGTCACATTATTGACTACATGTAGAATAATTTAACTCGGTATTGTCCTCTAGGCTTACGTAATGTGTTGTTTACCTCTCGGTGCACTTACACGTGGATTTTTGCGTTGAAAGCTACTATTCAAGGTTTGCTACTGCGTACTAAATAATCCGGAAATCCCATGCCATTCCGATGCTGTTCTGTGTGCACCAATAATGCACTGGCCAGTGCCTTACACATCTGATTCAGTAGTAAAATACCCAATCGGGTTTTCCATCTAATAGTTTTAATGAGAAATCATAATGGTTTGTTTTTTCAACTTATCAATTTGCAGAATTATATTGAGCAATAGAAGATTACTTACGAATGCTATCTGAATATTTTTTTATTCCATTTATTTTACGCAGTAACTTTTGATTGCCCAAAAAAAGAGTGTAATGTTTTTAATGCATGTGAGTTTCTTTTTTTCACAATAACTTTTTAAATACCCGAACAGGTTTGAAACGATGTTTGAGTATGATTAGAATCCACTGGTTATAATTTTTTGAAAAATTCATATATGGTAGGGCAGCCTTATTTTTCAATGTATTTTTAATTATGAGTAATAAGACTTGTTGCATGGATACAGTAAGACCTAGAGAGTGACATAGGCTAATTTATATCCCGCAAAATTAAAGAGTTCTCAAGCAATTTTTAAAATCCATGCAGGCAATTTGATTTGAGAATAGGTACCTAAATGTTGAAGTAATATTTACACTGATAAAATACAAATTAATGAGTTGAGCTAACTTTATACCAATTATGTCTGAGGCAGTTAATTTTATCCACTATAAATAACTTCTTGACCTCAGTTATCGGTTATCACAGGTTATAAAAACTCTGATAAACTGGCGCCATTTCAACGTATGTAAATCAAAACATCACCATAGTTAATTACGTAGTTAAATACATGTACTGCGTCGCATTTTACATCAAACTATAACTATTTTTTTAGGATTCCGTATCTCCAGGAAAAAAGGAACTCTTATAGCATCACTTCGTTGTCTGTCTGTCAAGATTCGTCAAAGGAATTAAAACTACTACCCGTTGACCTAGAATCATGTTTGGCAGGTAGCATTGTCCTTTAAATAGCACAAGTAAAAGCAAAAGTCCGAAACGTTTGTGGTTATATAACAAAAAAAGTATTATTAATTTTTGTACGACGGTACGGAACCCATCGTATCTGATTCCGACTCGCACTTGACAGGGGTTTTTTCACAAGACGAACTCGGGTAATTTTGAATCGTCAAATGCATCTACCACTACGTTTACTTACTAACCACCCTACTACTGATCTCCTAGCACTTTTTTTGGACTTAGTCTTTAATGATGATCTTCTTGAATGATCTTAAATGGGATTTAATTTAGGTATTAATAAATGAAATACCTAATTGACGAACTAAATGTTTCTACATTAGAAGCGGTGACAGCTTAATAGTGCCTCCTGAGTTTTAAGCAATTAAATATCAAAGTCAAAATCATCTATTCAAAGTAGGTACAATTGTACTTCTTTTGATGGTCGAAATTGTTTAATTTTTACGATATAGTGGTGATAATTAATTACGTAACTTAAAACTAAAGCTACGAGAATTCCAAACGCGCCCAAGTCTGAGAAGAGCCCACAACAAACTCAGCCGGGTATTCTTTTTTTTACTATCGCCACTTTACAAAATCACATAAACTTATTAGAACTACTATCAAAGCTGATTGGCAACTCATACCCAAGCTTTCGTATGATTTCAATATAATCAATAATATCACTTTCCATTCTGAGAGGGAGACCCGCTTTCATATTATCATGTTTTGATAAGGAACAATAGCATCACCACAAATTGCTATCTTCGTCCTACGAGAAAGTTAGGTCAATCCGTGTCAGAAGCAAAAAAAATCTTCGGTCTCCCCTTACAATATAATTGAGTTTGGTTTACCTACTTCATTTTGAAATCAAATTATATTTAAATTAACCGGAATCTTGGTTAATTCTTGCCAATCATAAATGTAAAAACCCATCTAGTAATTTTATTATGTTGAACTTCATGAGTGTGCATTTTATCGAAGGGCAAAACTTAGTCTATAATAAAATATTATTTGTATTGAATCCTTAAGCATTTGTAATGCTATAAGTATCCAATAAAATAGTCAGTCAAAAGGTGGCTACTTAATTATAAATCTCTAAAGTAAATCACAAATTACAAAACACAATCTCTAAACTAAATTAAATTGACAGGTCGAAAGAACAACGTAATTTGCAAAATATAATATCAAAGCTCTAAACAATAATTGTAGAAATAAAGGTTGTCTAGAAATTGGAGTGAAGACAAATTTTTAGCAGATCTCAACTCAAAGAGGTCAAAAAGCAGAAAGTACAGGGCATTAAGTAATCTAAAATTAATACTTACTTTATAACTATAAATATTTTAATTTTAAACAAAAGAGCAGTTGATAACTTCATTGCATATGATAAGAAATCTGGAATCACACATGAATAAAGACATCTTGCGTTACAGGCAAAAAATGCATTGTTGTAACATTTAAAATTGTTAGACATGCTGGACAAACAATAAATAATTGATGCATTATTTATAAAACGAACATCCGTATCGCCATGGGAAAATGGGTTTTTTATGATTGAAAATTAAAATAACGGACATAAAAGTTGTTTACGGATACAAATGCAGTTTACCTTCACCCCATGCCATTGTCCGCTTAAAACTGTCGCATGTGCATCGGAACATGCACGCGAAAACACGTCATCTGATTCAGAAAAAAACTGGTTAAGTGCGAGTCGGAGTTGCACACGAAGGTTTCCGTACCATCGTACAAGATGACTGTAACACTGTACTTTTTTTATTTTTTATTTGCATGTTCATGAGAGAAACCTAGCCCGCTGACAGACAGACGGACGTACAGCGGAGACTTAGTAATAGGCTCCCGTGGCACTCTTCAGGTACGGAATCCTAGAAAAATCAAGTTTCACTAGGATCTTGAATTGAATTGTAGTAGAAACCAGTTTTCAAACGCAGACGCTTACGCGTTTAGTCGTCACTTCAACAACTTGAACACCTCAAGGTCTTGATTACGTTCTAAGACATCAAGTTCCCACACCATCAGGAAAATGATGAATCAAAACCATGAATGTGACTCCTGTTTGTCATACGTTACTAAGAAGTTCACTTGATATTACTTGAATCATGATTCTATATACACCGACGCATTGTTATTGAAATGTTTTAAGGAAAATTTGGATCTTCCACTTCCCCAAATACTTTAAAATATCCTCATGTAATCTAAATCTTATGTACTTATGTTGTTTTGGTCTTATCTTATTGCAATAATACTAGGTTAGTCTAACACACTCTTTAGTAGTTAAAGCATGATGCACTCTAAGATTAATATTACCATGACAGTAAAAAGAGGATGATGCGAATTGGAGGAAGAATGCTGAGGAATAAGCGTGGTGGCAACTGTTGGGGAAGGCCTAACTCCAAATGCGGCTGTCCATAGAATCGGCATCTGCAAGGCAAATCTGTGAAACTAAGCCTTGATTGCCTATCTACATTAGACCAGACTTTGGTCAAATCCTTCTCATTCTGAGAGGAGACCTGCGTTCAAGGGAGAGCTGGCCATTGCCAGCTCTCCCCCGAACGCAGGTCAACCCATTGGTTGCAATATATTATGGAAACCAGCTAAAACAAATGAATTTATGATTGGAACATTCTCAAAACTATTTAAATTGAAAAAAGGCTGAGAATTTTCGTTGTACAAATAATTAACCCCAATAATACGAACTTAAATATATACTTTTAAAAGCAAGTTCGAGTTTTCCACAATGTGAAAATTTCATTAAATTCATATTAGTGTCGGCCGAAGCAATAAACTGGGGAGTTCGGTTTTTCCGGAATTCATACAATGTTTATTATACCTGACACTTTCAGCTGCGTATATTCATTCTTTAATATATTACCTGCTTGCATTTGGATTTACCCATCGCGGCCTTGTCTGCCATAAACGTTATTACCATAAAATGTTAATGTTTTTAGTACCTATCATATTTTGCTTACATAAAAAAGTCGCTGTTGTTATCCTGGTTCATATCTTCTTCGCTTGAAACGCTCTCTCAACGCAAGATAGGTGAAGAATAATTCGGAATTGTTTAACTGAACCTATATTAATAGTGGTTTATTCTTCTTCTCCTTCTTGACCTACCACACTATGTGGGGTCGGGAAAATGTCTTCTTCTTCCACTCGATTCTGTCATCCATCAACGCACTTTCCACCCCTTTTACACGCATTTCCTTTTTCATGCAATTCATCCATCTTTTCTTTAATTCTATTCTTCTTCTCCTCTTTTTTCCTTCCACATGCATATTTAACATTCTTATAATAATATGATTTTCTTCCTTCCTATTACCCTTCATCTTTTCTATCACTGGCGCTTCTTTCAAACCTCTCCTTAATTTATTTCTTATCTTATTAATTCTTGTTATGCCCCACATCTATCTCAACATTCCTATGAACTCTTCTTTAATCCGTCCCTTTTACTGTCAAACATTCTGAACGATACAATGTGGTTTATCTGTTTTGTCTCATAAGTAATAAGAACTGACATTGTTGTGTAGATAGCTCAATAAATGCGTTTGCAACAATAATCCTTCCGGCGAGCCACATTAGGTATCATAAATTCAGTCGACAACAACAAATGAAATAATCAAAATTATTTTTCAATATATCGCACAAAAAATTTGGCACGAACTCCACAGTCATTAGACTGATACGTGAAGACGTGAAGTTTTTCGGAATTACCCATCCAAATGTAGATACCGAACTGTATATAATTGCGGTAGGTTTGCCGCGGTCACGACGACCGATGGGTATTCCCAAAGCCAGCTCGCATAACGAAGCCAACCGGCTGGCGGTGAAAGCACCGTGCCTATTCGTTAACCGTCTGGGTTACCCCGCCTCTGAGAGCGTTCATTGAAAGTTGGTTACGTGAGTGTTTGAATGCCAACGGATTTTCCGAACACCTTATAGAGGTACGATGAGTCTCGATTTTATGCAACTACGTTGAATAATGATACATAGATTCCAGTATTCTGTAAGGAATGATTATTTTGACGTAGTTAATTGTAACTAATCTATGTATTTTGATTATCCTTTTGGTCGTGTATGCCTAAATGAAAAGACTTACTTACCATAAATTAATTATGTAGCGTAGTAAAAAGTGACAACGCGATTAGTTGCGTAAGCGTTGAAAAATCTGTCTATGTGATAATATGCGTGAAGTAACAGACTAAACATTAAGTTGGTAATTATTATTATTTATAAATGTTATAATAAAACACGTTTGAATCCTTGACATTATAATATCCTACTCCGTCCGATAGCACCGTGTAAAACAAAAATAGTAAAACAACCTTACAGTTCAAAATTATATTAAAGACCTGACAGAGCATCATATTTATTTTTAGCATCTCTACTAACTCCAAAAATGTAACAGGTCCTATTTTTTGAGGTTGTTTTTTGATTAAACACACCTATCGCTGGAATCCGAAATCGGAATTCTATATTGGGAGTGAATAGAATCACACAAAAACTTTATGGAAAAACTAATGAGAGTTTCCCGAAAATTCCGCAGATGAATTTTCATTCGTGTAGTAGGTACTTTAATCAAAAAATAGACGGAAACGTCATGGGAAACCATGGAGCAATACCTCAAGCGAATACGTGAGGAAAACCGCAGAAATCGCCGAAGCGGCGCGGCCGGGCAATTCTGCAAAGCGACAAGACAATGGCAGCTGCAATGAATCTTTGGGTTATCCCCGCGTGAAAGTAGGCACCTTCAAGGTACGGAGCATTCACGGGAATTCCAAACATTCACTGTTAGGAGGCGGGCTGTTGATGGAGCCTAATTCTCTACCTTACCGCAAATTCGCGAAGCTTTTTTGTTACCTAATGTTACTTTCTATTTCAACTAATGAGATAGATGTCTATTTTTATTTAGGTTTTGTCAGTTGTTGATAAAATAATGTTTTGCGATAATTGCGGTCAATTCTGTATAATAGTAATGATTCTGCCACTAGTTCGTGATGCTGGATATTCGGGATATGCTAAAATTCCTGTTTCCTTGATGTATAGTTCGTCCAATTGTTTTACCTACCTTACAAATTGGTTCTCATAATCATGATCTCATGCCACAATAGCTACTTTGGACTGACGCCAATATGTTACTGCATAATTAAATTGCATGATTTATAAGTTCCTCACTTAATGCAGTTGTTTTTATTGCGTAGCAACTCGAGCAACTCCGACCAATCCTTAATCCTTAGTCAAAGGAACTAGGTCGTAGTTCTTTTGATTAAGGATCGCTTAGAAGAAAGCTCCGGAGCATGTAGGGATCAGTCTTTAATCTAAGCGTAGTTCCTTGTCTTGCTTTTTAAAGATTCCGTTGGAATTTCTGAAAATCTCTTAGTTTTTAAGGGTTCACGTTGACAACGTACGTGCAAAATCTCGAAAGACCGGTTAGCGCTTTACGTTGATAAGCGGCAGTCAGTCAGTTTTTTATTTTATACAATATATTATAGAATAGATAAATTAATCACCATTCGTCCTTGATTGTTTATTCGGTTAGTTACATGCAGTTATTTAATTTATGTGGTCAAAGACACCAAATTAATTATGATTATGATGATCACACCCATTTTGTGGAAATCCAGCGAGAATCCGGTTTTCTGTTGGTAAAACCTAATAAGTACCTACCAAACCTATTGTAGTAATTTTTTTATTTTAACTTCAGAATGAGTTGATCTACGAGTACCTATCATGCAATTTTACATATTCGATCTTCCTTATATTTTCGACTTGAGGATCGATCGGGGCTCCTTCAAGGTATCACTTATAGCCTATCTAGCAAAAGGTGTGTCTTAGTCTGATCAGACCAAGGCACTATTATATTATATGCCCTGGTTATTAGCAAATCTTTGGATATTTTGCTATTAAAAAAAACAAATAGGTATGGATATAAATATATAATTATCCACTGATATGAACAAGTGAATCATTGTTATTGATGTTTAAATATATCTCTAATCATAACGATTATGTCGTTTTAAGCTATTTACAGTACAGAGTTGTTAGGTACACGCCTTTCTCTTGGTAGGTATATGGTTAGTGATAAGAATATAATCAGTAACAATTACCTTTTACTGAACTCGGGGTTTTCCAACGACCTGGTTTTTTCACACACTCAATGAATGTTGCTATCTAAATAAATTTCTTTGTTCTAATGATGCTAAAATTGAGAGATAATTAGGTATACATTTTACTTAATTTACATAAGTAGTTACTTAAATATAAATTAATTAAATCAAAGGGGGGGGGGGGGGGAGTAGAGGAGACCAAAAAAAAAAGGAAATGGATTGCGTGAAAGAGGATATGCGTGTAAAAGGGGTGGATAAACGTTAATGGATGACAGAAGTGAGAGGACTTGAAGACAATATGTCCACGTAGAGCGGAGTTAGTTCAGGAAGAAGAAAATATAAATATAAATTCATATGTACTCTCATATCAAATGTAAGATTTTGCTTAAATAAACTCGTCACATGGATTTGTGAGTTTCAATATTATGTATGGCAATCTCGTGCGGTTTTTCCACATAGAATCTGCATTCCATACAACTTCCATGTATACAGTAAGTATCTAGTTGTCGATATCGAGTCGATACTCGCTATTGAGTACCAACAGACGAAGCGCGACATTTAGAATAGTATAAAATATAAGGAGTAGGTATATTTTAATTACATAAGTATTTAAACATCAAATATAGCTTTACTAATTTTAATAGGTATAAAGAATGCAATATTATTCAAATATTTAATAGACCTTTACGTCAGTGGTAAATAAGTAATGATTTTATATTATAAAACTGGAAAGCATTACCATTGATAGTGCGGAAACGATGAAAAATATAATTATACAATATCGTTTGCCCATATAAGGCGAGGGCAACTTGACGGTGAAGCGGTCGTCACATAGTTGGGAAAACCCCACCGTCCCCGCCCGCGCCCCGCGCCCGCCCCTCGTCCGCCCGCGCGACCCGGCCGCGCTGCGCTCGCGCACATCGCGCGTACACCGTAGCATATTTTTAAAGACCGCTGCGTATTTTAGCGTAGATCGCAATGTTGACTTTCATTATCATCATCATGATCAACCAGTGGCGTACAGCTCATAGAGGCGCAAACGCACAGCTTACCCTAGTTGTAATAACTCAATGCTAACTTTTAGAATAGAATAGAATAAGGTGTATTCGTTGATCCAACACATATTAAATCGATATTAGATAATGAACAAACAAATTAAAATAATTTTTCTTTGGCTTACCAAAACCATAAAAGTTTTCGAAGTGTACCTACTACTAGACAGTTGATCGTGTAGACAAGAAGTCACTTAGTGTGGTCGAAGCTTAAAGATAACTCAGTTTTTATGTTTTGTCAAGCGTAATAATGTTCAACGCTCCACTATATCATAAAGTCACTAACACTACACAAGTGCGTGAGAACTAAGAAATAACTACCTACAATGACTAATAGAATAAACCTGAAAAATATCCACGCAATCTCATGATATAAAGTACAAAGGCCATAACGGACCATGTCCTGTTATGATGTAATGACCATGTACATTATTATAAATTTATAAACGTTATATCTTCATCTCCGAAGATCATCGATGATGGAATGACACTTGCAATGCAATGAAATTAAATATTATAACTATAGTTCCTAGGTGCCTTTATTATTTAATTTTCCAAAATTGTGAAATAATTTTTTTTTTAAATAAACCGACTTCAATAACCACAAACACTAAAACTATTATCAACAAGCATATCGAAATGTTTTTAATAAAAAAACCGGCCAAGTGCGAGTCAGACTCGCGCACCGAAGATTCCGTACTCGGCTATTTTTTCCGACATTTTGCACGATATATCAAAAACTATCGTGCATAAAAATAAATAAAAATCTGTTTTAGAATGTACAAATTAAGCCCTTTCATATGATACCCCACTTGGTATAGTTATCTTACTTTGAATTCGGGGTTTTCAGATTTATTCCTGTACTTGTGCTATAAGACCTACCTTCCTGCCACATGATTTTAGGTCAACGGGAAGTAGGTACCCTATAGGTTTCTTGACATACACGACGGACAGACAGACAACGAAGTGATCCTATAAGGGTTCCGTTTTTCGGCAACGCAAACCTAAAAAACAAGACAAGTTCTTCAATAACGCATTATATCTCCGAATATTTCATCGTCTCCTTAGCTCGATTTATTCTAACAGATTAGTTCGTTCTAGTACGTAATAGAGCTATCGATTTCCACGCCGAGTGGAGTTCATTGGATGGAACTCGTTCAAGCGAAGATGACGTCCGTTTCGAGTCTATCTGGTATCGTTTACGTCACTAGATAATCTATGGTTTACGTGATCGCTAAGCCGTTTAGGATGAGCCGCATATACCTACTTGTTCATGACAGTATTTCACATATTATCAAAATACCTCTAATATTAGGTACTATCTATTCGGAATGGATTATTTTCGTCCTATTCTGCGCTACAAATTATAAGTAGGTATGTCCTCTAAAAGTTGCTACAAACTAATTGTGAATACTTTTACAATCACTACATATAATTTTTACAGCTTTTATTATGTTTAGAAGATTTTCTCTTGACCTCGAGCTACATATCGTAAAATCAAGTAAGTATCGTAAAATCGTAAAATCAAGTTAAAATTGCCTGTTTGCCGTTTGGCATAGACAGATAGATAACTGTGAAAATTCTAATACAGGTTTCTTCCTTGACCAGTTCTCCAGACGCTAAATTCAACCAAACAAGACGTTTGTTATCACAACATAACCAAGGCAAAATTAAACAATCTGGTGGGAAGTTATACATTCCGTGACCAAACAAGTTAGCGAAATGTTTTCATGTTTTAGCATAGCAAATAGAGCGATTGGAATTGAATGTAAAGAACCTTAACATTTTATCAGGGTTGTATCACTTAGACACATCGTGTAAGACGCAGTGTAATTGTTTGTCTATTGCAAACAACTTAGTAAATATGTACCTACCATCGTTATCATACATTGTACCTGTTGTCTACATTGCAAATTTACAGCCATGCGTTGACAATAAACTCAAACCGTAACCACGACTCGATATAGTGGTACGAGGAGAGATAAAAACTAGCCAAGTATGAGTCGGACTCACGCCACAAAGGGTTTAAACAAAAAACTGCATTAAAATTTTATTATTTGTTCTTATAGCGGCAATAGACATTTACATTCTTTGAAAATTTCAACTCTCTACCTATTATGGTTCACGAGATACAGACTGCTGACAGATGGACGGACATATTAATAGAGTCCCGTTGGCAACCTTCGGGTACGGAACCCTAAAAATTACAATTCAGTTCAATGATTGCAACACTTGATGATAATAAACGAGGTTGTTGCTTATCACGTGAACCCCAGGCTATTGCAAGCAAGCACCTGATGATAATGAGGAAATCATTAATTATTCTAGCTTGAATAACGTTGTTTCGTCTAACTTATATTACGCAAATGAACTATGACGTCCCAATTTGTGCCTTGAGTGTAAGTTTTTCAGTAAACAAACCGTCACCGGAGTTTATCTATCAATTTCTATGAATGTCACGATACGGGGTTAGCACTCGTCGAGGCTGGGGAAAAGCCTGTATGTTTTCAAAACATATGCATCATAGAAATGTCCGACGCAGAAATGTTTGCAATGGAATTGATGACGAACGTTGTATTTTTCCGGTGCAAAATAACATAAGTCACCAGAATTTAAATGTGGCGTCTATAAATATTTACGAGTACGAACTGAAATAGGCCAGAATGTCTGAGCGGCGTGTGCCAATGGCTAAACTTGAAAAAACAACGCTCGTACTGTTTATTTTAGCCACGTTCGAAATAGTTTTGGACTACTTCCAACGACTAGTACTATCGGTTCTGGATAGCAACGTGCGATGACGAAAACGCGTGCTGTGACGCTTGGACCCATGGTTTTAAACTAGACCTGAAAGTATTGAATGGTAATAATGGGTGTCATAGCATTTAGGCCTCATTTACACGAGAGCTTTTTTAAAGTCCGTTAAAAAAGCCTCCAAATAGAACAAATGTATTCCCAAGTATCTGTTCACATTAACACGTGTAAAAAAAGCGTTGATGTGTGAACAGATACCTACTTGGGAATACAATTTGAATTGTCTAAATGTGCTTTTTTAGAATTTTCCATACTTATATAATTTTCAATTAATGTTCAAAATAATTAATTTGATTGGTTCAAGCTCTTCCTCAACATAAAAGGTCTGTTGATATCGATTTACCGGCCTGCTCGCTACGATATCTTGTTTTTGTCGATAGCATTAAATCATACAGCTACATCTCTTCCGTATTTTTTTTTGTATATTGTATACAGTTACTTCCTTAACGTGTGGGTTCATTATCTGTCATCAACACAAAGGCTTTAAAGATTTTAATCATATTTATTATGATAATAATCTGAAGTGGTATTTCATTCTTATTTTTTTTAAAGTATGAATGTTCCTACTCAAATTAATCAACCGTACTTATTATCTTTAAACTTATAATGTAGTATTGTGAACTCTTTTAGAAAGTCAGCATAAAAATTTATAACGATGTATACCTACTTACTTGCCTTAATTTTTAACACAAGCTTCCCTAAAAATGCTGGCCTCTTTGATAGATTCCATCAATTCTCTTTTAAATTTTAAATAGGTACATCGAAGTAGGTGTGTCGTGAAAACCTGCTTTGTTCAGTGGTGTTTTTTTCGGTAGAGCTTGACGAATAGTTTGATTTTCCTCAAGCTCGGAGCCATGCGGTCGGCGCAGATTTATCACGTATGGATTTACGCAATCATTTATAGGACCTCCCCACTGGGGGCCATCAGTCTTTGCTTGACCCGAAAAATTTGCTTTTGACGCTTTCCAAATGTTTTCTTATAACATGTTGGCCGGCCCAAAGGAAGTTTCTTGCATTATTTTGATCAAACTTCATTGAAATAAAAGTGTTTGATTGGGAATTGCATCTATTGCCTAATCAGTGTAATTCTCAAAGGCATTCGGCTTCCCTATGCCCTGATATTATATTATCCCTTTCCACTTCAACTTAGCGTAAAAGCATTAACTAGTGCTCATAAAAATAATACTTTAACTAAAAAGGCATATGACTGATAAACCTTTTACCACAACTTGAAGAGAACTTAAAACTTGTGGCAGATAATATGGTATTAGAATTTGAATCTACACTTTCCCTTACCCCATTTAGCTAGGCTAAACCTTCTCTCTGGTGATGGCACCTTCTAAACGGGTTTCACCTTTATAGATCTCTTTCCACCCTCGCTTCACGCGAGTCTGCAGTCTCATACTATTACATAAAATAATTATACAATTCGAAAACTGTTGTAGCTTGACAACCAACCACAACTTTCACCACTTACTATAAGTATTACTACTGCAATACGAGTATTTTTTTACAATTTGCAAGATCTCAATCGTGAAGTAGGTATTTGAAGTTGTTATTACTCCTTATTATTCTGGTCACGCTACCGTATTGCCTAGTGTAGTTTTCCGTCTAGCTACCAGTCTGCACAGAGGTCGTTGCATACATTTACTTGACTGTCAATAGGGAAATATTTCTTTATCCTGGAATTTTTTATCTTGAATTTGGGGAACGTTTTTCTTCGTATTCCATTGTTTTTGTCCCCGCGCCTCACACGAAACAGAAATGAGGAACTTTCAGACTACTTAAAGCTCATTCTTGACTTTTATTAACATTGAAAAATTATTGGTTGCAGGTCAATCATGTGTTCATTTGGCAGCGACGGCGGGAAGAGTAGAGTTACTCCAGATGCTGGTATTCTACGGAGCCGACATTAATGCTAGGGTAAGTGGCAGTCCTATTTTTTTTAATAAACTAACTACCCTCAGTTATTATTAAAAGCGAAAGATCGCAATGGGCTGGACACGCACAACCACTCAAGTGTAGTAATGTTGACAAACCAAGTTGCATTATTACTCAATACTCGTGCGGTAGTAAGGGAAGTAGGTATAAATGCCTAACGCGAATACAATGAGCCTCGGGTTTTTTGTTTACTCAATCTTATGTTTATTAGGTACTTATATAAGACAACAATTAATTTCCATCTTTTCCGCATAATTTAATGATATATTTTTATGGGAGTAGGTACGATGTTGCAAACGTATGTTGGAATGTGCCAACTCTCACAACTGGAAAAGTTAATACAAAACCTCTTAGTTCGATAGTTTGAAGCCAGATTGGTCATTTAGTAAACTATTTACTAAAAGGTCACAATGAAAAATAAGCATTATGAATCATTACAATTTACAACTAGGGTAAGCGTTGCTTTTATGCCCCTATGATCTACACACCTCTAAGTACCTACTTACCTAAGTAATTAGTATCGAAACTTAACAAACACCATAAAAGTTTTCGAAATTTACAAAGTAAAAACTGATGTTCAAAGGGGTCTTAATAAATATGCACAAAATTGTAGATCTAATAGTTTCCGAGCTATGAAGGGGGTCAAAAGTAGCTTGAAACGGTTCGTGTAATATACACACTGGCAGTGCATCGCCGTACTTATTAGAATTAGTCTTATTAGAACTTGGCTGGACACACTAGCCTGTATCTTGATATGCCAATACTAGTGTTGGATGTTAGCAATTGCTATGTCTGTACTACATCGGGGCTAGTGCACTTAAACCGTGTCTGTATATTGCGGGAAACCCATCTCTTATCACCTGATAACGTACTGATAATAGTAGCCTGGGTATTTTTACTCACCTCGGCAGAGCCAAATCGCGACCTCGTATCGCGTTCGCGAAGGCTGGTTAAGTAGGCACAGCTGTCGGTATTACCCAAGGGTTTTGCGGAGGCCACATACAGAAAAACCCCTGTTTTCCTTCTGCAAATTGTTTTTTTACCTAATCCATACTACAGCCATAAAAGCTTGCTCCAAAAGCTGAGTAGACCGCCCAGGTTGCCGAGGGCTTCATGAAGTGAGGTTCAGGATCCCAAATGGCGCTCTCGTTGTTCGGGCACGCCCGTGCACTCTAAGAGCACGGGCGTCGGTGTTTCCGTCTGCTATCACCGTAAGGATTGTATTGGTTGTTCATAGTCACGTTTGGTTACAGGAGGGGCTGGCGGGCTGGACGCCGCTGCACGTGGCGGCGCGGCGCGGCGACGTGGCGCTGGCGCGGTTTCTGCTGGAGCGCTGCGGCGGCGTGGCCAAGGACGCGCGCGACTACGCGGGCCGCACGGCGCGCCGCCTCGCCGCCAAGAACCGCGCGGCGCCGCTGTTCGCCAACGTTGACGACTCCGATGAAAGCGATAGTGAGGATGAGGTGTGTATTACCACAATTTTTTTATGAACCCACTGAGCCGTCGCGCAAGAGAGGCACCGGCGCACTTTCGTGAGAGTTCCCGGAGCCCCTCAATATGCGCTAAGGATTGCCACCGAGGGGATTTTAGTGGGTAGAAATCCCACATAATCTGATCTCTCCTTGAAGAGATCGAATACCTACCTATCTGAAAGATTTTTGTTTGTTCCTTTGTGACGCTCTAGATTAGTCTCTCTATGTGTGGACCTCTTTTAATGATTTTTGCATTAATAGATTCGATAGATTTCCTAATCTTGCAGATAACCTAGACATATTAAATGAAATCATACTTTATTTAAAAACCCCGATATTAAACTTACCACTCATTTTTTATTTATGAAACATGATTATGTGCTACAGTTAATTTATTGATATTTTTCTCTCTTTGCAGTATGACAGTGACAGCGATACCGAAACGTTGTACGAGAAAATAAGACAAAGCATCAATCCGATCAACGTGGCCTGAGTGACGTACACCATTCCCTTCTCTTCTGCAACACTATAGCAGCTGCATCAACGCAGTACTATTTACCACCTATATCACTACCAGAAATGGCGTGCACAGGATTCGAAGCCAGGGTAGACAGGGTAGGTCACCAATTTACTGGCAGGTCATGAAAAGTGAGCATTATGCTATTTTAACTAGGGTACGCAGTGTTTATGTGCCTCTATGACGTGCACGCCACTGACTGCCATCTACGCAGGAATTTTTAAAATATATTGTGACAATGTACTCCGCTGTACTTTTTGAGACAAAAAATGAAGGCAATGGTTCGATGGAGCCTTAATCTTATAGAGAATATTAGATCATACATGAAGAATATTAGACCAAAAATTAATCAATACAAAGTAAATTAATTCATACCCCCTTAGCACGTCCGCCAACGTCTAGAATGTTCTTAGTAGTCAAATATGGAGAATATAAGACCAGTTATAGATGGAGAATGTAGGCTTAAAATAATGAATACTTAATAGATTAACAATTTGAAAAATGTTTATATTTACGG
Source organism: Maniola jurtina (assembly GCF_905333055.1). Taxonomy (NCBI): domain Eukaryota; kingdom Metazoa; phylum Arthropoda; class Insecta; order Lepidoptera; family Nymphalidae; genus Maniola; species Maniola jurtina. The sequence continues at coordinate 14,685,191 of NC_060039.1, forward strand.
CTGAATTCCCCGCCTGAGTTGTAACGTCTCCAAAAACCTACAGTCAGATTTTCGCTAAAATAGCATGCACTAACTTAAAGTTACTCAAAAAGTATTCTACCTAGGAAAAAAAAGGTTTTTTTATTATACACATAACTAAGTTAGGTATTGTATGTTTTCCTTCTATAACACTTAATTTGCCTATTATAAAATACCCTATATAATTGCCTATTATTATACTATATATATAAAATAATACAGTTAAAAACCGTAATTTTACTGCAGTATAGTAACTGCTTTGTTTGTTTGTATTAATCATAATTATTACACATTGCTGGTCGGTTTTTTGTCAGCTGTAGGAAATCCCATTCAGGGAAGAAGCAGTAAATGTTAATTAATTTGTAAAACCAGATTTTTAATCATGCATTTTTAAAAGAATTTTAAGGAAAATATTACCAAAGCCGGTTTTTATTTGGATTGTTTGAAGGCTATCTTTTAATACTATGTATTTGCCTTAGTATTTAAGTAAATTGTAATTTTTTGAGCCTTAGCTTCTCCATCTTTTTATGTATCTTTGATTCTCTATATTTCTTATATATTGATCTATCTTATTGATTGATGCAGGTTTTCAGTAATCGCCCTGCAGGAATCGTATCCATGACGTGTCGTATCGGTGTTCGATATCGAGCCAAAACTGTTATTATGTGTAATTGTTTCTACATACGGGAATGTCTTCCTAAATAAAAATATATTTATATGTATTAAAATGATGCTAATTCTGTTGTACACTAAACTTTAATAAGCCCTTTTTTAACAATGGTGATAATTTGATTGTAAAAGAACGAAATTAAATTAAACAAAGCACTACTTTTAAATTTTGTCAGTTTAAAGATTTATGTATATCTGAATTACCACCATTCTTCACAAACGATATCTGTTAGTTTAGTGTACTACTGAATTAGACAAATACTGAGTTCTATAAAATTATATATTTAAGTTTTGTATATAAAGGTCTGTTTTGTCTCTAAAAGAGAAATTAAATAAATTACTTATGGCGTAAAAACTCGAAAGTCAGCATGTAATTACTATTCTCATCTTATGCAAAACATCCCAATGTAAAATGAATAGACGTAAGGGGAATCAAATCAAATTAAATCAAAAATGTTTCGCATACTTTTTGAATCTATTTCAGTGATGTTCTGTCTATATTTTTCTTTTAATATCTGTGGAGAAATATTTTTCTTTTTATTCGCATTTACCACAAAACTCCAATGCCAATGGATAACCACTAAGATTTTACTGACATGGAATGTTTTGCATAAAGATGACCAAAAAAAAGAAATTCTGTTTTATGTAATATTTGGAAGAAATAAGTATATAATATTGTTAACTTTATATTCGGTTTATATATCATACAAAATTTTAATTCTATTCCAAAAAATTACTTTTCCAATAATGTTATTGTATTGTTTTATATTTAATTTAATTACTGTACGCGCCATGAAAGTTTGAACTGACTGACATCTGACTTCTGATGTTTAAAGCGCATTTACACGCGCAATGCAAAAATGCGCAGTTCCCCCAGTTCGTCAACTTTCGCGACGCGTGCTATATATACTCCTAGTTTTAAACACGGTCTTGCTCGCACTTTCCCTCGAAAGCGGTAGCTAAGACGACGAACTGTAAGATCGCGTTGCGCACGATTTCTCAAGATCTACAGAAATATTTGCGCTAGCGATTCTGTGTTACGAAACTTTATGTAATGGACGCAATTATTCTATTGGTTGGTTCTCTAATAAAGGCGCAAACTCATTAATGTGTTGTTTTGTGAAGCTACCAATGATTGTCTTCGGTAGCGTCACAAAACAACAGTAAACTTTTTATATGAAGGCGTACGCCGATTGGTCGGCAATAGTACCAAATTGTGTCGTACCAAAACACGGCAATGCACGGTTTCAGTAAGATTATAAAGCCAATACCAATAATTGCGATCATCGAAGCCATTGTATGTTTCGTAAAACAAGGTCACTCATGTAAGCCTCTAGACGTATATTTTGCACAGTAATTACTATGTTTAGAATTACTTTTATTGGCCTGAAAACTCGTTAGGCATAAGGTGGTGTTTTTGGTTTAGGACAGAGCGCTTTCGACATTCCTGAATCATGACATACATGAGTGACTGGTGTTCATTTACTAAGATAGACAATGTCATGTTTAAAAATAAAAGTGCCCGGTGATTCCTGAACCAATTGTAGCCTTCAAGCTTATTTCAATTGCTGCACGACTTACCGGACACTAAGGTTGAAATCTATAGACCACACTTTGACTTTGCTTACACTTAAGTTTCAGTTAAAACGAGACAGATTTACGCTAGTGTATAACGCTGTCTCGTTTCAACAGTGTCTTAAGTCTGAGCAAAGTTAAAATGCGCTCTATAGATCTCAGCCTAAGAGTGCTAATCCGCTGAAGCAGAGGCGAGCGGAATGGAGTGAAGTACTAACAAATAGACCCATGATTATTATTATTACTAAGAGATGACGTGAAAAAATAATAATCTAATTGGTCTGCGCTCCACTCCACTCGTCTGCGCTTTAATGGATAAGCATCCTAATAATGTTAAGAATCAGCTGGTTTAAGTTTAATGTGTGCAATTCATACAAATGGACCGCCGAAGCGGGTGACGTTGGGCGCAAAGCGCTTGTAGGGTTGGCGTACATTGTTTGCACAAATATTTTTTTAAAAAGTTACACGTTGTTCGTTATGACTATAGTGTTTCCTAGTCTCTTTTGTAATGTATTTAACTGTATATTTATTGAAGAATGCTAATGGAAATAATATTATTATGGTAAAATACTCAGTATTTTGTGTACGCGTGAATACATTTAGATCTTTAATGTAAGAAGGATTTGTAGATAAGGTATAAGTTTGAATGTTTTTTGTAGACAAATTGTTTTTTACTCTAATCGTTACATTTAGTGGAATAATTAAAAATACTTTTTTTTAAAGAAACTTCTTTTTATCAAGACACGCGACAGCGTGTCTCGCCAAGTTCGATTCTAATAAGAACGGCGGCACGCTGACAAGTGTATATTACACGAACCATTTCGAGCTACTTTTGACCCCCCCATAACTCAAAAACTATTAAACCTACACATTTACAATTTTGCATATCTATTAAGGTCTATTTGATCGCTTAGAAACCCAAATTTCATGAAAAAATCTTTTGCAGTTCTCAAGTTATTAACGTCTGAAAAGTGCCATTTTTAACACTCACTCACTCACTCACTCATCAAAAACCTAACCTACTTCCAGGTGAGTTAGAGACTTGAAATTTGGTATAGTGATAGGTAATTAGGTGTATACAAAGGAAAAAATCAGAAAATAGCAAATTATGTTTTAATATGTCATATATTATAGGACAAAGTTATTGGGGCGCCTTGTAGAGAACAGCAAGTATGGATCGAGGCACACATTTTAAGTTTGTAACACTGTGTAATTACCTACCTACTTTCACAATTAATAATAGTGCATTTGTTTATATACTCATCTTTAGGGATCCTTGACCTGTGATCAAAGCCATAAATAAGTGGTCGCCGGTTCGAATTCAGAAATTATGAACGAATAGGTATGAAGGCAAAGTTATTTCATATTATACCTACCTACTTGAAAACAAACAATAATGAACCCTATTACAGGTATGTGTTGTCTAATATACTAGTTGATGCCCGCGACTTCGTCCACGTGGACCTTGTCCTTCGTTTCAAAAACTGTGATTTTTTAAAAATAGCTTATGTCACTCTCTAGGTACAAGTATACTCACGTAAAAAATTACGTTGATCCGTTGCTCCAATGCGACGTGATTGAAGGACAAATCAACAAAGAAATTTCGCTTTTTAATATGGATTGTGATGGGTCATTAACTTCCAAAGCAAGTAACATAACATTATAACTACATATTAATGTATGCTAGTGACCTGCCTCGGTTTTGCTCGGCTTTGCACGGGCATGTAGTATGATATTAGGTCCTTACATATGAAATTGGCGTTTTGTAAGGGAAGAACAAAAAGGCGATTTTTTTAAATATAATATATTTATTTAATCAAAGTATATACCATTGCTGTCTATGCACTTTTGCCATGTCATAAAACCATTCGGAAGGGAATCAATAAAATCTCTGAAGGCGCTTTGGACTGCCCCATCGGAGTTGAATTTTTTCCATATATAAGAAGTTATCAAAATTTCTAAAAAAAATGGTAATCTATTGGAGCAAGGTCCGGGGAGTAGGTACGGTGGATATCTTAGACATTCCATTTGAAGCTCCTCTAATTGGGTAGCCGTCTGTTGTGTGGTCTAGCGTTGTCCTGAAGCAGCAGTGGCCTAGAGCGATTGACCAGCCTCAGTTGTGTGGCAGCTAGCTTTTCCATCATGGTTTGCAGTTGCTGACAATAGTCCTCCACCGTAATCGTCTGGCCAGTTTAAGAAAGCTGTAGTAAACGACACCGGTACTAGTCCACCAAACCCTTCAATTCTTCATTATCAACTTTGGTCTCCGGTCGTCACCGGGGCTTATTCTGCAGGTCAAAATTTCCAGATCAAAAACGTTGGAATCAAAAACGCACTATGTTTTTCTTTGCGAAACCACCGCCATACAAATCATTAATCCTTCGAGCCGTTTCAGCAGCACTGGTGCCACGAAGCAACTCGTACTCGTAAATAACGTGATATTTCAAGTTTTCCACTTGTTGTTAGTGACCTTTTTATAAATCACATGGTTTGTTGATGGACAGCGAAACGTTAAAAATTAAAAACAGGTATAGTCGTACCGGCCGGTTAAGAGCTAATAGCAATAAAACTTTTTAACAATAGTGTTTTATATTATGAACGGTCATAAGCCCTAATGCGGTCGAGTAAAACTCAACCTAACGACTACTTGTTAAAGCTAAAAATTTATTACCTTTCCCGCAAACAAAGAAATTCTACGACTGCATAGGGTTGTCAAATAGATGTATTTTTCAAATTGCCACTATCATAACTGCACATAAGACACATTACTTATAATAATAATGAAACAGATAACAAGATAAACATAATAATTTTTAATTGAAGTTTAGGTAGTTAGGTGTAAAAAGATGGTTATTTTATCACTTCTAAAGAAGGACTGATCGGGATTTCCGGACTTTGGAGTTCCGTCTCTTGTTGCAACCCTGTTGTAAAATATTAAGTAAATCTGTTGTAATTATTCATGACGGCATTTGACTTTAAACCTTAGCGTAAACAGTTAAGTCAGCGTTTGGAATGGGTATATACCGACTTATGATCTTTTGGAATATTTTACCTAATTAGTTAACTTTTATGGCTTTAACTCCGAACCGGCCGGTACTACTATACCACGGTAATGGTATGTACAGTATTCCAACTTCATACAAACGGACGAAACGCGAGCTATACCTATGCACCTCGATGTCGGCAGGCGCTCGACACGCAGACAGTCGCGACTGTGCCGCAGTGACGAACGGGCGGTGTTTTGTTTTTCTAACAATAACCGCGCGATTTTTTCGTTGTATGTGAAACCCGATCAAAGAAGCCACAATTTCAGCTCAGAATGTCTGTATTTAAGGTACCGGGACTACAATAAGATTAATTCACAAACTTTTTTGATTGTACCCAGCGATGATTTTGTGGAATATATACAAAAAATGGAGAAAATGTTCCGAACTTCATTTAAAACCAAATATATAAATTGTAAAGTAGCTGCAGGTGTCTATAACCAAGTAAAAGACATTTATTCCTTTTTCTCTATCTTGCCCATGTTCCCCAAAACAATTTTTGATTAAAAGCTTTATAGGGATGCGGATTTTTTAAACTTTAAAATTTAATAATTCGTAACGTTCGTTTAATTTCCTACGTCTCAGTCGAGGCGCAAATATTTTTCGGTCTCAAATTATAAGACCGATTTGTTATTCAATCATAAACATGGTTTTTTAATTAAATCTACCAACCAAAAAACAACACGCATTTTTACTGAACATTTCCTATGCAATTCACAAAGTATTTTATTTGTTTATATAAAAAAAGTATATTTACAATCACAAAACTAGATGGAAACACAAAGTAGGCAAATGTAATTAAACTGCTGGAGGCGGGCAGCCCTACCGCATGTTTACGTACCGCGCAGCTGTAGGTATTTATTTCAAAGATACGGCCGAGTTAGAATCAGAGGCGGCTCGTGAAAATTTTTCATGGGTGTTCACAAAAAAAAATAGAAAATGTCTTACCTTCTAAATACTCACTTTGCTAGGTCACTTCTTTACTTTAATTGATTGATGCGCTAAAATAATAGTTTAAATACTAAATCAGTTGATGACTTAGAGTTCCTGTTTCAAGCGCCAGGGGTGGAAGATCCAAACACAAGTTACACAAGACACGGGTACGGGAAACTAAATAATTTTACACACCACCATGGTGTATTAAATTTTAATTGTTCAGATTTAAAAACACGCGTGTAGCTCATAGTTGTCACGTTACATTTTTGTAGGCCGTGGTGGCCACCAGCTCATGTGCCTTTAGTTCGAAACGTCTCTCTAAAGTCTATTCACTTTTTTTCATAAAAAAAAAACACATAATATTGTTCCATTTTAACAATAGATAACTCAACAAATAACGCACATTTTTTCAAAATTATTAAATGCCTTAAATGCTACCTAATTATAATCCGCCTTCGCGAGCAAAGTGACTATGAGGTCAGAGGTGATACGACGCCAGCGACGATTCAGTTTCACGAATGTTTGTTTACATAAAGTCGGCAACGTCGCATTTTTGACCACTCTGCTTGACATGATCCCTGAGGATTGTTTTTAATTTCTAAGCTACGAACTCTACGAGCTGGCAACGTAGCGCGGAGCGGCGCACCATATTTAGCTAATTTCTCATACAAAATCTTTTGTTTCACGCGTCGGAGCTTGCCGAGATTTCCCTTTCGCACTCCTTAAGTTCGGTACTGTTGGTTGTATGGAGATTTGTTTCATAGGAGCGATATTGCTAGCGCTCCCATTCAGCTGTAGTCAGTGCAAACACAAGTTTACGTAGTTAAATGCGAACTAATTATTTATAGGTAGGACACGTGAAGTAATGTGTCACGATAACCAACTAAGTACAAATATTAATATTGATTAAAAACACATTTTTCTATAACTTTTGTGGGGGTGCACTGCACCAGCGCTCCTAAGGAGGAGCCGCCTGTGGTTAGAATACTGTATAGATAGTATTACCGTGACTATACCTAGTTTTGAAACAATATCGCACCACTTCTCGTTCAGAAATTACAAATTAGGCACCATTATTCTGTATCGAAAACAAAGATCTTCAATGGGGCAAAACGATGAAAAAAAGCAGGTAGCTTAGAAACAATAGTGCACATGGGCCACCCTCTTGCAGCATGGTGGTATGTCAGCTGACTCGACACCAAAATATTTGCAATATTATGTTGTTTTAATAATAAAAATTGTATCCCATGAACTTCAAAAACATTTACTGATTAGTACTTAGGTAGGTACTGTACACATTATTGTTTTAATTTTAATAAATAAATATTAACTAACTTTACAAAGTGGTAGTAGTGGTTGAGATGTCGGCCTGCTCTTTAGGTCTGGGGTCCAGGGTTTGTTCCCGGACACGCACCTCTAACTTTCCGAAGTTATGCGTATTTTAAGCAATTAAATATCGCTCTCTTTAACGGTGAAGAGAATCAACTTCTAATGTATAACTAGTAAGTGGACACATGTGTTGAAAAACAGTTTATGTAAACTACTTTCATGTAATTTTACATTCTAAGTGGTCAAAAAGTTTTACCTGATATGCAAAGTTGTACGTGTTTAGGTTTAAGTATTTCTGTGTTATCAGGGGGTTGAACATAGCTTTAAATGATTCGTATAGTGATATATTAAGTATACACATTACGCATTACCATGCCAATACATCGCCTTATTAGAATTTGGCTGAATAGTGAATACTAATATGTATTACTCGGATAGTAGATACTAACCGGTTTTATTATTCTAATAAGAAAACTAGAAAAGAGTCGCTAATCTTCAAACGGCTGAACACATTTTCTTAGATTATAGCTATGAACACTCTTGATAATTGACTAAGCGGAGTTGCATAGCTGCAAGCTTTTTCAATCACGCAAAAATTTACAGGTATAGGATAATCCTAATAAATGAAGAGAAATTAACTTAACAAAAATTGATGATATCCCATCAAAAACATAAATGTGAAAAAGTGCCAAGTTCGATAGAGAAAATGAGAGATTGTAAGCTTCGCCGATAAAAGGTAAGCTTCGCCGACAAAAGCATTGATATCTAAATAGGTGCCAAGTTCTTATAGGTCTTTATATCATTCCTACAAGAATGTACAAGAAACTTTGATCGTTTTAAAATATTATTTTGTTATTGAGTACATATAACTTGGCAAGTTTTAATAGTCGGTTAATTACATTTAATGTTTAATATAAAATAAAGTACACTTAGCAAGTTTTGATATTTGCCAATACATTCCTAAACTTAAACTAAATTTTATGTTAAACGTAAAATGTGATTTACTGACTTTTAAAACTTGCCAAGTTATATGTACTCAATAACAAAATAATATTTTAAAACGATCAAAGTTTCTTGTACATTCTTGTAGGAATGATATAAAGACCTATAAGAACTTGGCACCTATTTAGATATCAATGCTTTTGTCGGCGAAGCTTACCTTTTATCGGCGAAGCTTACAATCTCTCATTTTCTCTATCGAACTTGGCACTTTTTCACATTTATGTTTTTGATGGGATTTTAACTTTACCTTATCTCTGACATTTTTGTGTGAATTGTGTACGCCCACCTCAATGTACGCAACGTCACTCGACATATAATAATGTTGATATATTTAGTTACGTATAAGTATGTTGTACTCGATTGTAATTCACATAGATCGGCTAAGCTTCTCTAGAATGGTTTGTATCGTATATATTATCGTTTTCAGTTACAATATACAGAATAATTTTATAATACTATCTTTGATTTTATTCTCCCTGGTTTATATAAATCCATAATAATATTATAAATGCGAAAGTGTGTCCGTCTGTCTGTCTGCTACCTTTTCACGGCCCAACAGTTAACTGATTCTGACAAAATTTGGTACAGGGTCAGCTTATATCCTCGGGACGGACATAGGCTACTTTTTATCCCGGAAAATCAAAGCGTTCCCACGGGAATCTAAAGACCCATCCGCTTAACCGATTTGTATGAAATTTGGTAGCGAGGTAGCTTGCGTCCCTGTAATTGACATAGGTAACTTTTATCCCGGAAAATCAAACAGTTCCTACGGGATCTTTAAAAACCTAAATCCACGCGGAAGAAGTCGCGGCCGTCCTCTAGTTTATAATATAAAACGGGCTCGAGCCCGTCCGGAAAGCAATGGTGAGGCCAAAGTTAGAATGTGCTTAAATAGCTGAGTATTTCCAATGGAATCCCAATGGTTGTCGTAACTTAGCCCTAGTACAAACCTTTAAGGTACCTGTCTATTGAAGCGGAGCGGAGCGGAGATGTATTCGGCAGACGAATCAGATTCCGTCAAGCGAATGACGCAAAATAGAGAAAAATATCACTTCTTCACTACCTTCATAATCAGATTAGTAACTGAGAAAGTCAGAGATCCCGCAGGATATTATCAAAACTGAATCCATGTGAAACGAAGTCGCGGGTACCAGCTGGTGAAAGTATGAATAAAAGAATGATTGTATAAAAATATTTTATTTTACACGTGTGCATAATCAATAATAATCATATATTAATAGATATTAATTAATCATTGATGAACTAGTACCCTATGATTATCACTTCACTGTCACAATTGCGTGACTGCATTAATTATTTATTAATCATTAAATAACAATTTTATATACATAGTAAAGCCTATAAGAATAAGTGATGTACAAATAAAATTGGTGGTAAGTAAATTATTTAAATAAAATTGAATACAAATCCAAAAATATGTACAACACGAAGTGAGAACTAAATAAATATAATGTTAGTCACGCTGATCGTCAGTACCGACCTATCAGCGTTATTCAGGAACGCTTTATAATAAGGCTGATATAACAATCACGCTGACCGTCGGCACGACCGGCAACGCGTAGCTGGTCGGCGCGTTTCTATCAACAAAGAGTTGTTTTAGTCTTCGCCATGTACAGTGCGACAAGGATCTTTTGGAGCGTGGCCAAAATCGGAACTAAGGAAGAGTCACGCTGTCCCCTTGTATGAGATGTTGCTAAGTAAAAGATCTTAAATTCACTGGTTTTTGTGAAATATTAGATCCATTAACATCACGATATAATATACTGTAAATAGATACAGCATAAATGTGCGATATTAGAGCTAATTTCTTAAACTGGACCCTTTCAAGTAAAGATCTTTACATAAACTTGAGAGGATGATACTGCCATTGTCGCAATTAAAATGCCATAAGCCTACGTTGTCGTATTAGTTTACAAATTGCGAAAAACCAAATTTGAATTTCGCGGGCAGGCCCGTCTCATGCCCCTTAAGTAAAATTCTCGTTTAATTTAAGCAATCCTGCACAACTCTGCCTGCCTTTATCAGAAAGATTGCAATGGTTTTTATTACTCTTTCTCGCTGTGGAAACAGGGACGGCTTTCCCATTTTTTCTTTCAGTTAAAATTAGATAAAACTAACTCAGTGCTCAAAATTGACGTTTTCAATGTTCTCTAAACAAAACTATTCCACATTATTATATAATTATTACAACAAAAAAAAAAGCTAATGCCGTATCAATGCCGCAGTTTTACTTAGAATGATAAATACTAACAAGTTTTGAAATAAAAAAGAAATGAGACAAAATCGGATCTCTTAACACACGGCGAGATATATTATTTTCAACTATCAGCGCCGACGGTCAGCGTGCTAACTCCTAATATTATCTAAACGCGAAAGTTCGTATGTATGTTTGTTACTCTTTGACGCAAAAACTATTGGACGGATTTGGTTGAAAATTGGAACGGAGATAGATTAACACATAGGCTACTTTTTATCTCGGAAAATCAGTGTTCCCGCGGGATTTAAAAACCTATATCCCCGGGAACGAAGTTGCGCGGGCATCAGCTAGTACTTTTATATTGGTTTGTCAGTGTCGACGATCACCGTGAAATGAAAACTAGCCTAACATGTTATACAATACGAGAAAAAGTTATACAACACGCCTGTCCCTTAAAGATATAATGTTGTAATGAGGTGATATTACGTAACAAGTTTATATAACACCTTACGCAGCTAAAACATGGTAAAGACAAATAAATAGACTTTTAAGAATGAAGCTGTTTCTTTACAATAGTAACATTACATTACAATAGTAGCATTTTTTGCGCATAATTTATTGGAATATATTAATATTTATTAACATTTATTAATATTTTTCCTGTACTTTCTATTTAAGAGATACACAATAATATAATAGGCTCAAGAGACGTCGCGGGAGAGCCAAGATGTTTTAAACTAAACTGAACTTTAATTCCACTAGGTAGTGTACATATTTGTGAGGAACACATTTATTAAAACAATATGCGCATTGATGCCTTCTTTTCGTTTTGTTTCATACAAATTAATATAGACCTTGAGTAGTGGAGATAAAGTTCAGTTTGTAACATTTTACAAGGGACGCGTCGATATGCCTCGAGCCATACGCACATAATATCACTAAACATTACAATCATAATCACATTACAGAGACATAAGGCACTCGCATATACCTATAACCCTATCCGCGGAAAGAACTTTGTATAGCGCCCTCTCTGTTACGTTATCCCATACGATAAGAGACAAAAATATCAGTGGGCGTTAACCATTTTGAGTCATCAATCAATCACAAATATGTTTTCAAAAAAATATTCGAAATTCAATTCGAAAAGTTTTCAAGAAACATTCGAAATTCAATTAGAAAAAGCGGTTTTTGATTGGCTGGTGTTTCAAAATGGTTTAGCGCCCACTGATATTTTTGTCTCTATCATTTGTATGGGGTAACGTAAGAGAGAGCGCTATATCAAGTTCCGCGGATAGGGTATAGGTGCAACACATGTGAAAACATTACACTCCTTTTTTGAGCAGTCGTGTAAAACGTGATCTAACGTTTGCGTACTACTTGCAAGGATACTAAACTTACGCTTGAATATTGGACTGCCTGTTAGCAGTTGAGAGCTTCTTAAATATTAAATAACTGTTTGTGAAAAAACTCTTAACATTTAAGGTTGAAATCTATTGAGCGCACTTTGACTTTGCTTAGGCTTAGCCTGTTCACACAGGCTGCGTAAGCGTTGACGTAGCGCGTACCATTGCGTTGTAATGTATGGAACTGTATGAAACGTGGCACACCGCTTGCGTAAAGCGTGGACGTATGCGTAACCCAGTAAGTTAGGGGTTCACGCGCGTCACTACGCACGTGTAACGTGTATGCAATTGGTGCGAATCGGCGTTTAGGCTTAAGTTTCAGTTAAAACGAGACAGATTTATACCAGCTATATAACACTGTCTTTGTTTTAACAGTGTCTCAAGTCTGAGCAAAGTCAAAGTGCGCTCTGTAGATCTCACCCTAAAACGCGTCTCAGTATTCGGTGGTTATAACAATGACTTATTTTGTGAAAAACACAAAGAGGTAACAAGAGTAAACCTGTACGCTTACAAATTCAAGCATTTGAACGAATATGGCGGTTTTTATACATAAAATATTTTGGTATTGTATTTAATATTTATTTCAAACATATTTGTGCAATGCCCATATTTTCAAATTACGTGAAGTCAACTGCCGAAATGATGGTGCATGCAAAATAAGTAGGTAGTCCAACACGAGGCGCATGACAGCTCATTGTACAAAAACAGATATTAGCCAGTCTTCTGTATTTAATCCTAAGTATATGACCTGAGTCCTGCAGCTAATCTCTCTCAGGTCGTGTCGGATTTCCGTTCCATCGGGCTATAAGATTGAGGGAATGTGTGCATCTGTGTTTTCGCAGACTCTTCTGTATTATAATATTCCCCTCGCAATTTCTATGACATTATTATATGCATAGGCCGTCATGTTGCAACTTCAAATTGGATTTATTCTGCGATCCCTGTACCAATTTCAACGATAAGATTTTTGTTTATATACCTAGTTCAAAGTTTTAAGTGAAAACACTTATAAACGGACTCAAATAAACATTATATTGACAAGGTTCAAATCTCAGTGTAGTAAGTGGGTCTATTGATAAAGAGCAACTCAAACACGTTCGGGAAAACATAAGTCGTGTTGAACCCTATGAGGCCGTACGTGAAGTACTTGTAGCTGCATTCGACAATGATTTTATTTTTATTATCTAGACTGTTCTCGGAGTTCCTCAGTTCGTTTTTGTCTCGGCCCAGCAGAGCGCAAACGAAGGCGTAGGACACGGACTTGGCGATGGCCCTGGTGGCGAGCACGCCGCAGAAGCCTAGAATGGTGCGCAACAGGGAGGTGCCGAACATTTCGATGGAGGGCCAGATGATGGTGTAGGGAGGGTCAGCGCTGCTGGCCACCATGTTGCCGAGCTGGTAGTTGGTCCACGCGCCGGTGAGGATCCCTGCGCACACGCTCACTATCATTGTTGTGTCCCCTCTGTAATAGGAAAGAATAGAATGGATATTTTTTTGATTAAGTATCCTTATACGCACTAAACGCGATAGTTACTTCTGTGTTCTAAATGACAACTGTTTTGAGACCGCCAACTTTTATCAAGTGTAATAATATCTGCTTTTCCAGGCACTTTCATCTTAAACTGCATCATCACTTACCAGCAGGTGAGATAGCAATCAAGGGCCAACTTGTCTCTGAATAAGATAAAAATTTTAGTAATGATAAACTGAGGGATGACGATTTCAAGTTTTTCTGTTGAAAATCTGCCAAAGTATTGTGTTAAAGTTTATTTGGAAATTGAAAAATCTGCTCCAAAATACAAATCACCGAATTTTCTTGTGGTAAGTTAATTCTATTGTTATCTGTACATAATATTTTAATCACCCAATTGAATATTTAGTGACAGTTTTGACATCATAAAAGGTACAATAGATAATAAAGTGGCATGATTAATTTTTATAGGTGTTAACTTGCGTGATTCTTACTAGTGATTTATTCACGTATAATGTAACGTAGCTGATAAGGAGCGGTAGCAGTTAAGGCAAACTACTGTCTCGTGAATCATGATGATATCACAGTTTAATAGATCGTAAAACTGTGATAACAATAGGTATGTACTTTACTATAAAGTGGTTCGCGAAATTATGCTTTAAGTGTTATCCGTAAAGTGACATATGGCAAATACAGCTGAAGAGCTATTGACTAAAATGCACAATACCTCGATAATGTTAGCAAAATCTTGACCGTCAGTAAAATTATACGAAGTTGGCTATGATATTACATTGAGAAGGGTTGTTGACTGGCTGAATTCGTGGTAATTCCGAATTTCAGCCATATAACCAGTTATTTCATTCTGTCTCAAAAATTTACGTTCCACCGTAACTTTGAATATAGCGGTATAATACTGACCTTGTAGGAGTCCATTTGTCGGACTGGGGATGGTAGACGATGGCCAGGATGGAGGTGGTCACCACCAGCAGCGGCGACCAGTGCGACGTGAGCAGGAACCCGTCCAGCCGGTCCACCAGCGGGATCAGCACCACTAGCAATAGCGAGGACAGGAGCAGGCCCGCTGCGATGTCCTGAAATGATCAAAGGACGTAGATATCATCCATACTCTATAAATAATGCGAAAGAACTCTGTTTGATATCTTTCACGCCTAAACCGTTGAATCGATTTTGACAAAATTTAGCTTGCATCCTTTTTATATCGAACACACGAGTTCCCACAACATTTTTTTAATCCACGCGAAAGTACCTAGGTACTAATCATCATAATATTCTAGTACTTTAATATAATACGAGTAAGTCTGCCTGTTATTACCTTTTCACGCCCATCCGCTCAACTGATTTTGTTTGGTAAGACAGCTTGTATCCTAGAGAGGGTTAGAGGCTACTTTTTATCCCGAAAAATAAAAGAGTTCCCACGGGATTTTTAAGAACATAAATGCGCGCGGATGATCTCGCTGGCATCATTTAGAAAGTAAAATAAACTTTGATAGATCAGCACTGCTTTATTCCTAGAGCAGCTGAAACTCTACTTTTCTCAGTAGAAACCGCTTTCCGAATCGGTGATGAAGTCCCAGACGTAACATATGAGACACTTGCTGTTATCATAGATGAAAAAAGAAGGTACACTGTCCCTAAGATGTAAGAACGGCTACCTATTTTACCTATCAAACTAGTTAAGGATACCTTAACAATATTATGTGCTGCGCATATCAATGCCTTCCACTTACATCAAAATGGATGAAGTCATAGGATAATATAATTCGACGAAGCTAACGTGTATTAATTTAATAGACTTGCATTAATTTAATATTATTGTAAAGGACATAAAACAAACATACTTATAAATAGTAAATGTCTTTGATTACAATCACAGCTGTTATGAAAAGGATTAATAACAAAATTTATGATCATCGGCGGATTAAAACAGCATAATTTTGCAGGAAATCATATTTCTTGTATCCTGAGATTATTGCAGTTTTATGCCATTTCGAAATTGCAAGCGTTTTATATTCGCAATTTATTCGCATCTCATGGTCATGAAACAAAATCAAGAAAACAGAAAGATTCTTTCTCAAAAACAAATCGGTGTATTATAAAAATCGAGATAGACAAAGCTAACAATTGTATTTGAAAAAGCTTTATGCTTGTGGGGCGACACATACGCATAGCGTACACAATACCTCCTATTGACACAGGGTCTACGACTCTACGGGATTGCTTAAAAAACTGGTCACTTTCAAGTAAAGATTTATATATAAACCTGTGGAGATGATACTGCCATTGGCGCTATTAGAATGCCATAAGCCTACTTTGTCGTATTAGTTTACAAATTGCGAAAAACCAAATTAAACTTGAAATTCAGATCCGCGGGCAGATCCGTGTCATACCCAAAGTGTACCATGTGTACAATAACTCTCACCAGAACACTATGCATCCCGAGGTACACCCTGCTGACGCATATCAGCGTACACCACGACACGGCGATGAGTAGCCCCCACTGCATGGGGTACTGGTACCTATCCATGGTGTACAGTAGCACGGAGAAGGGTATAGACACGCCGACCATGGCGTGCGTCGACGGCATCCCATACTCTATCGCCCACTTCTGCTGCAGCTTCTTGACCGGGTAGCCAGGTCGCGGCCAGCGGATTATGTCTTTGAAGCCTTGACCTACAACAGATGAAACTTCAAGGTTTTTCTTTTATTTGATGACAGTATTTAGCGCTTGAATGCGTTCTTATCCCTGCATGACCACCGAAAAACACCTACTGCTAAAAGAAATATGAGAAAAATATGTATAGGTATAGATTTACTTGTGTTGAAAATGTAAATTTTTTTGTGAGTCCTGCTAGTCCTGGCCTCCGATTGTGTAAGAAAAACATATTTATCATTATCGTTATCAACAGCAAATCCGGCCTTTTGATTGGTTGATTCACTGTTAAATTTTTTCACAGCCAATCAAGGGGCAGAATTTGCTACGGATTACGATAATGATGAAAAAGATTTTCTTGCACAATCGAAGGGGCTGGTTAATGACAAGTGTAAATTAAAAATTTATAACACCCCCGACAAGTGAAGGTTACAGTAACTAGAAAAGAACTGATAACTTTCAAACGGCTGAACCGATTTTCTTGGATTATAGCTAAGAACACTCTCGATCAAGCCACTTTTCAAACGAAAAAACTTAATTAATTCCATCAGGTGTGATTGTGGTCAAGCGCTTACCTATAGTGAATTAAAAAAAAAAACAAAATCGGTTCATTAGTTTAGGAGCTACGATGCCACAGACAGATACACAGATACTCACGTCAAACTTATAACACCCCTCTTTTTGGGTCGGGGTTTAATAAAACATAATGAAAATTAGCTTGAAAGTAGGAAGACTGGCAGTTTGCAGTTTATTAATAGTAAACGCGCACGCGCGTTCTTGCTCTACTCTAGAGGGACGATATTCGCTTTTATCAAAATTGTCGCACAATAGGCTGTGTCCTCATTACTACACTTCTTTAAGATTAGTGCCAACTGCTACTATTGAATCTATACTTCTTACTTACAAAGAAAGCTGAATTCTAATGTGCTCATTTTATTAGTTTTCTTGCAGAGGTTCCAAATCATTAAAATTACTTTGCACTAGTTTTTTTAGGGTTCCATACGTCAAAAGGAAAAACGGAACCCTTATAGGATCACTTTGTTGTCTATCTGTCTGTCCGTCCGTCCGTTCATCGTGTCTGTCAAGAAAACCTATAAAAAAAAAGTGTTTGAATTTTCAAAGTAAGATAACTATACCAAGTAAAAAAGCTTTACCTGTAGATTCTAAAACAGATTTTTTCTAACCGACTTCAAAAAAAGGAGGAGGTTCTCAATTCGTCGGAATCTTTTTTTTATTAATATGCATAATAGTTTTTGATTTATAAAAAATACCCGAGTACGGAACCCTCGGTGCGCGAGCCCGACTCGCACTTGGCCGGTTTTATTATTTAATAACAAGACAACTTTCGACAGCAATCTTGCCTGATGATCAGTAATTATGACTCTGTCAGAGTTTTTACACACACTAGGACTGCAAATGAACTGAAAAATTGCAGTTTGGATGCAGTATCAGTGCAGTTGATATATATCTTCATCTATGTTGGCATAACTGCCGATTATATCTAAGTGCAGTCTTAGTCTACAAAAGCGACCGACATAGCTCAAAGGATTAGCAAGCTGAAGTGGCAATGGGCAGGTCATGTCTGTAGCAGAACCGACGGCCGATGGGGCAGACGTGTTCTGGAGTGGAGACCGCGTACTGGTAAGCGCAGTGTGGGATGACCTCCTGCCCGCTGGACCGATGACCTGAAGAAGGTGGCGGGGAGCGGGTGTATGAGGAAGGCGGAGGACCGTGTTTGGTGGCGCGCTCTTGGAAAGGCCTATGTCCAGCAGTGGACGCATACAGGCTGATGGATGGATGGATGGAGACGCCAGGCCTATGCTGGGCTAGACACTGCAAGGCCAAATGAAGCTTGGACATCAGAAGCAAACCGGCAGAGATAGTGAGATACATGTCACTGAGGCATAAAAGCCCTACTTACTTGCCTATAGTTAGTTGAAATAAGTAGCTTACACACATATAGTGAGCAACAGGGTGACATGGCAATCGGGGTATGAGGCAGGGGGACACCCCGCACACCCACAGGTTACCCGCACTATCCCACACCTCGATGCCATCTCAACCTGTAGCGTACTATAGGTCCTGTACCATCCTATGCAACAAATTCTGTGCATGCCACTGGTGGATAGCTAGTCATGGCTGAAGCCTTTCATACTAGTGTACAACAGAAGCAATTTGGGCCTTTCCTAGTTATGGAATGCCATAACTAAGATTCCCTATTAAGTACTAAAGTAGTAAGAAGGAAAAACCATTTTGTATAGTTTATTTTCCTTTTTATAAATAAGGAAAATAAATTACTTAAAGTAATGTGCTTGAAGTATCAACTGATAATCTTACATATAAAAACAGGTCAAGTGCGAGACGGACTTGCACACATATGGTTCTGTACCATACATAGTATAAGAAATAACCCTTTTTAATTTTTTGTGATGTAACTGAAATATCACAGTTTTGGGAATTTTCCCTTTACTTGTGCTATAAGACACTGCTACCTGCCCAATTTCAAGAGTCTAGGTCGGGTGGGATTTGGACTGGTGGCCTTTCGGATTTAAGTACATGAGTTGTTCAAACAAAGTGGCATCTTAAGTAGATTATAAGTTGGGCATTAGTTACTTATTTATAAAAAACTGGTTAGGTGCAATCTAACTGCAACTTTTTACTGTGTTGAATTAAACCAGAAACTTGAATTTGCTACAGTAATTCAATAACAGATTATAATTGGCATTTGGCAGCAGTACTCAGTGTTGCATAGTGAGTGTTGTGTTTACAGGTGACTGACTCACACATCAGGTTAAGTAATTATACATTATTTACTATATGTATTGAAAAATCTTACCTATATACATAACAACGGTCCAGACAAGCACAACCCGTCTGCCGACTGCACCATCGATGTTCCAAAACCAAAAGGGGATGAACGTCGCGTAAAATATCTCGTCGCCCAGAGCGGTGCCCAACACAAACAGGTAGTACCAGAATCTGTTGCTAATCAAACAAACCACTTCCTCCGGGCTCTCTCCAGAGGTATCCGTCTCGCAGGAGGACTGAGACGTCCCGGAAATGTCACTAGGTATCCTCTTATGCTGCCTGATATCAAAGTCTTCGCGGTCATGTCTATCGGAGTATATGATGCTCGCTTCTTCATTTTGGCTAGCCTTCTTGTATATCACTCCAAAGAAGTTCTGCACTTTAACCACCAGCAAGGGATCCTTTAAATATTCTATCATGTTATCCCACATTTTTATTAAATTAAAAAATATATATCGATATTCAAAATACTTTTGGTAAGTTTTCGAAGTTTACTTTATATTTGTCATAATTTCGGAACGCCTTACGTCGCTGCCTGGGTGTCTTCAAATATTATGATATTGATTTGATTTACGTTAAAAATTATATAATGTTTTAATCTTGTCCTTGTACGTACACCACTCGAATAGCACGTAAAAATTTGTTTAATTCTCTTAAATCCTCCACCAACAAACTTCAACAAACCAAACGTCAACAACAACTGACACAACTGATTTTAGGTTAGAGCACAGAACATAATATAGAGATAGCAGTTAAGGTGCATTTACATATTCGCACAAGAGGCCGTGCCGGTCACAGACTTAATAATCTATGATCGAAGGTACCGGTGGCAAACCGAGACGCAAGATTTACTACTATAAGATTATTTAACAGACAACGAACGAAGAACTACTATAATATTGTAGTCTTTGAGCGAACTGATGTGAACATGGGTGTGAACTTTTCGTCTGGTCCCTTGTTCGATGGTTCGAACCTTGTTCGAACATATAAATGCACCTTTTTGTTTGTATGTATGTCACTGTCAATGTCAATGTGAAATGTCACTTTGACATGTATTTATCTTTGGTTATGTCATGTCGGCAAGACACAAATTACAACAAAACTTTTGTTTTGATTTTTAATTGGCCGCAATTTAGATTTAACAACTAATTGATTTCGTTATTAAAAAACAGTGAAAGTTATCTGTCGACCGAAAAAAAAAAACAAAAAAATTGTGGAGCGCCGACGTTTATTTTCACTAAAAATAAGTTGGTTCATGTAAGTTAAAGTTTTTTAATCTTTGTATTTTTATTTGAATAATATTAGACCATAAAATTTTGATAATAATTAAGGAAAGTTAAACAGGTTATTGCACTAATTTATTCACGTTCGTCAATTATTATAGGTAAGTAATAATATTATGTAGGTTCAAAGTTAAATGGCCTCAATTTACATACAAATCTCTGAAACTGTTTAACTTTGAAACACCCCACTTTTCAGAAATCTAGCAAATCATAGACACAGTTTATTTGTTGCTAGAAGAAGGCTACTTATTTGAGTTTAATTGGTTAACATTCAAATGAGAATCAAACTTTGTTTGAATGGAGTGTGTGTGAGTCCTCAAAGGAGAATACTCTTAGATTGAAATCTATAGAGCGCACTTAAGACTTAAGACTCGGTGAAAATCAGACACATTTACTACTCTATATATAAATCATTCTCATTTAAGTCTGTTTTAAGTCTAAGCAAAGTCAAAGTATGCTCTATAATTTTGCTTACATCCATTTTCCATGCTCAATCTATCTGTAATTTGTAGATAAGTTACTTAGCAACTTTATATAACAGTTATGGTATTTTTTGACAAATAACAACATTGCTAAGTAACTTAGCTACAGACTATAGATAGATTGAATATTGAAAATGGATGTTAGTGACACTGCAGACAGTAGAAATCATGTCTGTTGTCTACAGTAATAATATCAGTTGTACACAGCAGATATTATTTAATTAAGTACCATATTTGAAATTCTATAGTACCTACAATCAAAATAGAGCACAAGCGTTATAAATTGCAAAACAATACACATTTCGCCAACAACTGATAAGCTTTCCAATTAAAATGTTCATTCACAGCCAAACAAAGTACATTGCAGCCAGTATCATGTTGGTTTATTGATAATGCTGTTAATTAAATAGACCTATCTTTGTTAATTGTTTGTGCGTATAAACAACGAGATGCTAGTTTGTGTGTACACATCTGTTTTAGTTTAGAAGTACTTTTGTTAGGCTAGTTATGGACATTCAGAGGATTTCCGCACGCCAAATCCTGCTAGATTTATCTTTTATTGATCACTAGCTTATGCCTGCGACTACGTCTGGGTGAACTACACAAATTACAAACCCCTGTAGTTGTTGAACTTTTAGAAATCCTTAGTGGATGTCTACTTCTTAGTAGCTATCTGCATGCCAAATTTCAGCCCAATCTGTCCAGTAGTTTGAGCTGTGCGTTGATAGATCAGTCAGTCAGTGAGTAAAATCATTGAGACTAATGTTCATCATCATCGTCAATGTAACGCCGGCTCATTACAGAGTACCCAATCCCGGGCATGCACCCTTAACATTTTGGAGTTATGTTCGTTTTACGCAATAATATCACTTGTTTTAAGGGTAAAGAAAAACATCATGATAAAACCTACATGTCTCTGAGTTTTCCAAATGATCTCAAAGGTTTGCCAATCCGCACTTGGCCAGCGTGGCTTCTCATTCTGAGAGCAGACCCGTGCTGTGTAGTGAGCTGGCGATGGGTTAAGGATGATAATGATAGCAGTGACAGTTGACAATCCTAATTGCAGAGATGTTAACTCTCTTTGCGTGTTTTATCGCCTTTATAATGAAGAGTGTTCTGAAGAGCGGTTTGACCTTATTCCACTCTCCTTTTTCTACAACCGCACCGCACACCACCGCAAGCAATTTTACCCTCACCACCGCTTCGACCGTCCGTTGTGCCAAATCCTTTTTTCCACACACATGCAAACTCCCTTCGGCAGTGCTCCCACTAGATTACAACATGGGATTATTCAAGGGCCGGACCAACAAATTCCATCGGCGGTTCCTCTGGTGATGCAAATATTCATGAGCGGCGGTGATCACTTAACATTAGGTGACCTATTCGTTTGCTCGCTATTTTTATTAAAAAAAAATGAAAAGGTGTGCCCTGTCCATTGCGACGTCAGCTTCGCGACTCGTTGAGCTGTTGACGCTAGTTCTACGCATCTCGCATTTCTGAGATCGCGTAGGGATAAAAAAATACGATATCATAAAATTAGCAAGCAACACCGCGCTGTGGTACTGTAGTTTGTATCTTAATGGGCGCACAGATAAGATTGATTGGAGTCAGTGTTCACGCGGCGGCGGGTCCAGCGCCCAGCTCGTAAACGTCTTGAAACGCCCCGAAAATTACTTGAATTCTATTCAAGTCAAGAGTGAATAGACAACTTCTAGGCAAGCGCGCTCCATCGTACGCTGCATCATCACTTGCTAGCAGGTCTGATTGCAGACAAGCGCTATAGTCTATAAATTAAAAAAAGTAAGCTTATATAAGTAAGCACTAACTAAGTAACTAAGTAAAAGTAAGTAAGTACTTCTACGAGTGGCACAACATCGCATGCTGTGGCAATCACTTAGTGGGTCTACAATATAGCAATAATATGTATTTCATTCTTTTTGTGTAGCTAAAATTTATTGTAACCTGTTGATTGTCCATAAAATTAAAAAATTAAAAGTAAGCACTAAGCTCCAACAAGTATTTGGTGTATTGATGGTTCGAATCGGAAGTTAATCACTTGAAGTGATAGTGAAAGTACTCGTAAGTGCGATATGTAGTGGTAATCAGGTTGTTCAAGATGTTGACGCCAGTTAGTCGCTTTGGATCCCGAATTCTTGTTAATTCTTACCTAACTGAAAATTTAGACTTGTCACAAGTAGGATTTGCAAATGTTCAAAAGTTTTTATTTTAAAATGGTTGTTAGGGGGTTATTATTTTAGGGTTCCGTAAATTTTAGGGTTTTGTTAACGTAGCTCTAGTAAGGCATTAGGTATTTAAAAAATAATCTTAGTGTATACTGTATACTGCATCAATAACTTCTACTCTACGCTGCTACTCGTAATTTTTTTCTCTAAATAAATTGCACTGGTTTGAGATCTAGCTTCCTTTTTGAAATTCAGTAAAAATTACTCGAGTACTACATGGTTTTGCAGCAACTTATAAAGGGATAGTAGCCTTAACTATGCTTGGAAATAATGTGAGATACCTACCCATTATAAAACAATGTGCAGTGTTCACATAAATTCAAGGCAGTTTCTGGATTTGAAGATGAACAATGTAAAACTACTATTTTCCTGTTAAATAAAGTGTACTTACTTAAGTAAATAAATAAAAATGTAACTACCAGGCGATGATAGAACTGTTTGTTAGAAACTGTTATCTGCATTCATTTATCCAGTATCCAAGCTCTTACGAACTGTTTGTGGCAGGTCTCCGTGCAGTGGATATGTCGGCAGAGGAAGAGTCGGACGCGTTGAAAATTTACTGGGACCATTTCTTCAAGGCGGAGACTGGCACTTATGAGGTAACATAGAATTGAAGAAGCTGGAGAAGCTAGTGAACAAAACGGTGAAGTTACACTTCTGATCAAAATACTCTTTTATTTTTGATTTCGTACATTTTTAGCGAACGGAATACGAATCTGGAAAAAATAGTTCTAATCAAAACAAACTAAAACTGTATTCATGATTTCTAATACTGAATAGAAAAGAAAATATAACTCTTTTCCAAGCAAAATGGTCCTCAAAATGAGCCCCAAGTTTGTGATTAGGTCTTACTTACAGTAAAGTAACGGTACCTATTACTGCAGTAAAGTTTCAGAATGTTTGCTCCTCCTATAAAATTTCATTTCATGCAATTACACCGTTTTTATCGCCAGTTCATTATTTATTGTTTACTTTAAACAAACAATGCGCGTCAGTTAACTGCATCGCATGACCGCGCGCACGTACACCTGCTATTTGGAAGAAAAATACTCTAGAATACATGGAATGTGGATAGGCGTGACTTCTACAGTAGCCTGTGTGTTAATCCACGGTATAATCTATCTCAAACTCAGAAATTAATCAGAAATCAGAAGACAAGTGCGAATTCACCCAAGCAGACCCGTGAACCGCATCTGAGATGATTTCTTAATATATTTTAATAATACCTAATCGTTGAGCAGTTGCGATGCTAAAGTCTCATCAAATAACTCACTAACCATTTCCCGGTTCTTGGCAGAAATCGACATGGCTGGAGCTGTTCTTGGCCGAGTTCATCATTCGTCTAAACGACGGCGAAAACGCAAAAAAGCTCATCAATTTTTGGTGAGTAGTGAGCACAACCTAGTTTTTAAGACTGAGTGGTTTAGCTATAACTAGATGATGCTCGTGACTTTGACATGTGGATTTAGGTTTTTTCAAAAATTTTTGGGAAATCTTTGATTTTCCGGGCTAATAAAAAGTTGTTTATGTCAATTTCTGGGACACATGAGCTTCCTCTGTACCAAATTTTATGGACACATGGATGATACAAGAACCCCGAAAAAGTTGTTGGAACCAGTAAGCCTAACAGGCTGAAGAAAATCTACAGATCCCTGGATTGATGGAGTGGAGAAGGACATGAAGGTTTTGGAGGCTCAGAGTTGGAAAGCAGCTGCATCTGACCGCCTCCAATGGGGAAGTTTGTTTGACCAAGCCAAGGCTTTAGCGCTATAATGATGGTGATGAGAGCTTCTAATTAGAGCTACTAGAATACTATAGCAAGCTTTCATCATTATCATCATTATCAACCGATAGGCACCTTCTGCTGGACATATGTCTCTAGTAGAGACTTCCCATGATCTAGCGCCGTTTGAAACCAGTGGCTCCGGACAACTCGTTTGATGTCGTCTGCGACTCGTTCTTCTTCTTTTTATCTTTTGGGGATATGCAGGTTCTTGAATACCTTATATCACGTCGACCGTCTCCGATCCATTGTGATCCTGCGACTCGTTTAATAGCCAGCTTTATTGTGCTCAAAACAATCCTTCACATTGTAGCCCGGTGAGCGGAGTGGTGACGCTGGTGGGTTGTGAGCTGTTGTGCGGCATCCACCGCGTCACATCATCCATCAACACGCACTACTCGCTGCCCGGCCTCGAGCCGACACCGGACAACACTGGCGATGCAGGTCAGTCCACAGCAATCAACCAAACGACATATGTAGTCCTTAACTTTTTGCCGGTCTCCCTGGCGCAGTGATAAGCGCTGTATTATTAGTGGGAGGTCCCGGGTTCGATTACCGGTAGGGGGTTGGAATTTTATAATTTTTAAATTTCTGGTCTATAGACTGGAGGCTTCAGCCGTGGCTAGATACCGTGTAGAAATCAAAGGAGTATGGGTTTAATGAAAACTGCCATACCCCTTCCAGGTTAGCCCGCTTCCATCTTAGACTGCATCATCACTTACCTAACTTTTAACTTTTATCTTACTTATAACTTAACTTGTCTGAAAATCTGAATAAAAAAATAAATGATGAGATGTATAATTTGTAGAAGACATACGGGTATTTGATTTGTACGTCGAACTCTTGAATTTATCTCATCCGAACGTGCCCTTCCTTGGACTGATAACCGCGTTGAAGGTCAAAGATTATACCATCAAATATTAGTGACGACACAGCTAAGCGATTTTTCAGAAACATATATATCGTATATGGCATCTAAAAACCCTAAAACTGTGGTTTGATGCAGAAACGAAAGCAGAGGAGTTGAACCCGCGTCCCGCGAGCGTGTTCTCCCGGATGAACATGCAGTCCTCTGCGGACATCCTGCGCAGCTATCTGCTGGGCGGCGTCGCGTGGCGCTGCCTCGTGCTGCTGAGGGCGCTCGGCGTTGAGGTTAGTGTCTAATAGCCTAGGTCATAACAACGGTTGACTGAAATAAACCTAAACGTACTTGATTCAACAATTCAGTACCTCTGATATTAATTGCGAAAGATTTCCGCTTGGAGCGCTGGACGAACTTGAGCTTCAAATTATTTTTATTCAATTAAACTTTTACAAGTGCTTTTGAATCGTCAAAATAATCTACCACTGGTTCGGAATGCCGTTCCTACCGAGAAGAACCAGCAAGAAACTCGGCGGTTGCTCTTTTCAAATGTACAATTTACAATAATATGCATACAAGCAATTATATTAAGCTGTATACAAGCAATTGCAGCGCCGTGTATTGCTAGAGTGAGTCAAATCCAAGCTTTTTTGTCATTTACATAATCTTCGATTCAAACAAGGTAGCTTTCTTCAATAACGCAGATCGGTCAGCGCTGACTAGCTACGCCCGGATCACCAGTGCCGACGGTCAGGTTAAAATCTATAGAGCGCACTTTGACTTTGCTTAGACTTAAATTTCAGTTAAAACGAGACAGATTTATGCCAGCGGTATAACGCTGTCTCGTTTTAACAGTGTCTTAAGTCTGAGCAAAGTGCACCCCATACATTTCAACCTCAGTGTAAACAGAAAACTAGTCATAATTTATATCTCCTCTTTGGAATATTTTCAACTCCGTGTGAGTAATTAATCAGTCCATTATCTAGTTCCAAGAAACTACTAAGTAAAATTAAGTAAAACTGTTTTGTTGTGAAAATTATGAATATGACCCTTGAAACGTCACTATTTTAGGGCAAATGAGGCAACTTCGTGCGTACTTAAACTGTATAGGAAAATACAACATTGGCGAACTAATAAATTAAATTATTTGAGTCATATTCTACTAATTAATAAAGAAGTTTATCTCAGTGCTAATTAGGCTTGGCTTTGATTTGAAAATAACGTCCATTTTCAAGTCTAAGATGGCTGACGTAATTATTTTAAGAAATCGATACGGTTATCGGTTTCGAAGTGAAACACACCACAACATACGCAAACGCACCTTTAAGAACATTATGGAGAACTCGAGCTGTAGTATGTGACCCACGGCACTTGAACACATATAATGTAATGCACATAGAATAAGTGAGTTCAGTATCATTAAAGCAAGCGAACCACCAACAAGTCTTTGATTGGGCCTCCAACACTACAGAGCGTGCAGGTTTCCTCACGATGTTTTCTTTCACCGTTAAAGCAGGTGGTATTTGATTGTTTACAATGCACATAACCCTGAAAAATTAGAGGTGCGTGCCCGGGATTGAACCCCCGACTTCAAGAAATCGAGATGGACGTCTTATCCACCAGGCTATCACGGCTCAGTATTATAAATCGTTAAATATAGACAAATAAATGATAATAGCAAACAGGATGGATTATTATCTAAGCCGTGTACCCACGCACGTCAATTCATTTTACGGCCAATTGCAGAACATATACACAACGCAGATTATGGCAGTGGTTATGTAACAGTAAAAGTGATTAATTATAACCGTATAACATACTAGTGATCCGCCCCAGCTTCGCATGGGTAGCTAAAAAAGGTTGTATTCTTTAATTATTGTTCTGGTTATTGTGGGCTAATGTACTACAAAATTTTTTAAAACAAAAAACAAAAACAACCATTTAACACTGAAAGTTTATGAGTATTACACGATGATATGATGACACCACGGGATTTTAAAACCTAAATCCACGCGGACGAAGGTGCGGGGATATCAGCTTGATTTATATAACCCGATTTCAATTTTTAAAAACCCGTTGCAACCCTTGTAGAGGGCCCAAGTCTCCTTACACTATATCCATCCAAAAAATCATGCCGATCCGTTGCTCCGTTGCGGTGTAATTAAAGGGCCAACTAAACCCTATACACATTGTTTCCAACCCCGGCGCCTTAGGCTGTGCATTGATAGATCAGACACTCAGGACAAATCGTGTAGAAGAAGATGTAGTGATGTTTACATGTTAAAGTGTTGTAGTGCATGTCGTGACACAGTGTAACATGGTTGCAGCGCTATCGCGGCGCGCTTCCGCGACCCCGGCTGATAACCGCGGCCGTATTGTCGCTGATGCACGCACGTACACCACCGAATCTTATTGTGCCCTAATTAGTGCTAATTGCACGTTGTACAAAAAACACTGTAAAAATATTTTTATTCAGTCAAGGTTATCCATGCTGCATACTAATATTATAAATGCGAAAGCGTGTCTGTTTGTCTGCTAGTTTTTCTAAGCGCATACATTCAACTGATTTTGAAGAAAGTTACTACAGAGATTTATAAGAGAGAGAATGAGATGCTAAGTTTAGTAATGTAGGAAATATTGCTTTATTAGGATTTAGGATAAGTTAGAATTAATTAATAGCGCCAGCGCGCCTACAAACTAGCTCACCAGTTTGGCGAGAATCATGTTATGTAAATGTGTTGTAAAAAAAAGATAGTTTGCATCCCAGGGGCGGATGTGCTCTACTTTTTGTCTCAGAAAATCAAAGAGTTTCCACGAAATTTTAAAAAACCTAAACCCACCTGGATAAAGTCGCGGGCATCATCAGTTTGGCACAGCTGGTGCCCGGTATAGCTTGTATGATGCAACCCAGCGCTATTCTCATGACGCTCTTAGTTAGCAACCATGTTTCAAATTCGTATATTATCACGGCAACACACATTGTTCGAAGACTTTGGTCTTCAGGAATGAGGAGTTTTAGGATTCAGGGCACTAAAATTATAATTCATAAGAGTGAAGGTTTTCTTCCGTGCAGGGTCTGTCGTGCTGCCGTCAGCTGAGCTCGGTGCTGATCTGGCTGTTCGGGGAGACGTGTGCGGGGAGCGCGCCTCGCGTCGCCTCGCCTCCTCCCCCGCCCCGGGACTGCGCCCGCCGGCGTCCTCCTATACACGAACTTTTCTCTAGCAGGTATGTTATATGGGAGAAGGTTGCTTGACCCTCGGTCGTCAGCTGAGGTCGATGTTGGCTTTGGACCTAAAGAATAATAGGCGCAGGTAACCAGCGCCACCAGAACTAACCAACCAAATCCCAGAACCAGAACCTAGAAGAGGTAAGCAATACGCTAACAAAAACTTAGCGCTAGCTGTCTTTGTTTTTCTAGCGTTCTGGTTACACCCTGCATATGTTGAAAAGGCTTGTTTGCAAGATGTGTAACCATACTAAACTTACTCGCTGATGACTAAGCACTGCGCCAGTTTGAGAAAATTCACATCGTTGGTGTGTTTTCTCACGCTTTATATCCTGTTTTATTAATTATTGTCTCCGATTAACATTTGAATTGACAGCACACCGACGCGACGCACAGCGAAACGATTACCACCTTTATATCCTTCGTAAATAAATACTTATTTAGCGCGAGCTAATTCGTCGGTGTGTAAGAATAAAATCCATGAAAAATTCGCAAGTCAAAGAAGCGTTAAAAACACAAAGACTCGTTAAATATTTGAATATTTAATTTACAAAGGAATTCAATGACAAAGCTTGTCAAGTTACAAATTGAGTTATGATATTCAAAATTTTATAATTTTGTTTTAGGATTTGGGCCAAACAGAAACCTTTAAATGCCTCAAGTTCGACTGGTTCTGCGGAGAAAGGTTCCCTTATGGGGAGGTAAGTATAGATAAGTCATATGAGATGAGGAAAAGTGGTGATAGCTGGTGGAATGGTTAAAACGTCGGCCCCCTGTTCGGGAGATCGAGGGTTCGATCCCGGGCACGCACCTCTAACTTTTCGGGGTTATGTGCGTTTTGAGCAATTAAGTATCATTTACATTAACGGTGGGGGAAATCGTCATGAGAAAACCTGCATGCCTCTCAAACAAACCATGCAGATCTCTCCGTCTCTCTTGAGCCGCCGTGGTATTCTGTGCTGTTCAGCTGTGGATGTCAATAGGTTAACTGCATCGATCGCCCATGGCCGTCCCGTCTACGAATGAAACAAAATGCAATAAAAAACGAAGATAGGTAATTTTCGCATATTTATGCACATTAATTAAGGTCACTCCGCTTCATATTATCGAGAGTCTATTTATTTTAATTAAGCTATATTTAGATCAGCCTATCACGTGAATGTATTTGTTTGTCAGGTGAAAGATGTGTCTCGCTAATCTTATGAATATGTATTCTCTAGAGCGAGAATCAACGGGCAGAAATCAGACGCCGAGGGAAAAGTCAAAAAGAGATCTATGAAAAACACTGACCAATCCTCAGAATCCGCCGACTCTAATGATGATTTGCAAATTCTGAATCGTTCTATGACTATTAAAGTGTGCACTCCGAACGACGACTTTGAATATTTCAACTCGCCTATACGCTCATCCAATGAATATGCCAATCAGACTTTATACCTTGATCCCCTGTACTCGCCTCGGAAAGCGAAACCCAAAGCTGAAGATTTCATGACAGCAAAACACAGGGAAATTATTAGTTCCGAAATCAGTACGTTTGAATTCACATTGATTATAACGGATTTGTTGCAAGAACTCTGCAAAGCGGAGAGCAGCCTGTCCGGGTCAGAAGGCTCACAGATATCGATGCAGTGTATAAATTTTTCCTTAAAAAATTTGTGCTCCTTACAATTTGGATCAATGCCAGCGCAGTCAGCAGCTTACGAACCTTTCGAGATGTCCAGAGTGAAAGTTGCCCTGACGGAACTGTTGATAGTGTCGTTGGATCAAGTGCTCATCCATTCCGATCTGTGTGCCAAACTAATTAACAACGGCATTCTACCGATGCTTCTTAGAATCCTAGAGGACGTTATCTGTAAATCCAGTGCCAAATACAACACCAAAGTTGACCGCCAAAATAGTGCCAAAGAAATAGAAAAACAAAACGACTCATCAGAATCGGCAAATTTGCTCAAGTTCGTATTCGGTATAGCATATTCAATAACAGCGTTCTTCCACTGTCTGTTAATGCAGTGTCGATCTGTCGAAAAGCTAAGAGAATTCACGGATCAATTTAAATTGTACGGAGAGTGCCTTAAGGGGGGATTGCTCAAAGAGTGTATGGAACTTATGATTAGGATACCGGGAGTGGATAAGGATGAAACTGTGATATTGATTAGGAAGCTAATAGATTCTATAGGGAAGTTGATAAGTGCTATGAAGAGG
This sequence comes from Maniola jurtina, assembly GCF_905333055.1. Classification (NCBI taxonomy): domain Eukaryota; kingdom Metazoa; phylum Arthropoda; class Insecta; order Lepidoptera; family Nymphalidae; genus Maniola; species Maniola jurtina. The sequence goes on from NC_060039.1 coordinate 14,716,419, forward strand.
GTCAGGAGTGAAGTCATCCATTCGGCCGCTTGTCCTAAGAACAGGCATAAAGCGTGCCGACAGAGGGTTGCGGCGGGTATGCATCATCACCACGATATACTCGGGGAAGCTGGAACTGGCCTTCCACTGCCTTCCGCCTGCTGCGTATCAGTTTTATATGGAACCCTGACATCTTTAGTTCCGGATGAGGAGGTATCAGCTCAGAAAACCTTAAGAAATAGAATTCTCCGAGTCATGTTAAAGTGTGGCGTATGCTGTTGTTTCTCGCCAAGTTTTCTAATGGAGAATATTGTAAGATTAATGCTCACGCATAGCAATGTCGCGTCCCTCTGCCTTCAATTGCTGGAACACACAGTATATGGAGACCTTGGTGCTAGCGTCCTGATACCCAAAGTAACAGATCAGCTTCCGTGTTCCATATGCGAACAAAGCGATTCCAACAGAGATTTAGGAAGGAAATACTGTCCTCATGGCGTTAGTCCTATCGAGAGAAAGAGCGTGTGGTCGTTTCTGATACATTACAACTCGCTACTTCAATTGGATAACCATAATAACGTTCTCCACGCAACCGTGCGACATCTTCTCAAGGTCACGCCGAAATGTCGCATGGAAATGAAATATGAACTACTGTTTAGTGTCATTTACCCGACCTTTATAGTCTCGAAGCACAGGTATACCATGAGGGTCGAAGAATCGGCGTACTTCTTAACTGTATCATGTTTGAATATTTTTGCAAGCTTACTCAATACAGTATCATTCGCCGAACAATTTATTCAAAAAGGTGGCTTGAGCTATGTTCTGGAACTAGTGTCTTTGCCAGAATTTTCGAACCAGTGCTGCGCTATCCTGGAAATAGCAATAATTGTGGAAATATTTAAACTAATAAAGGAAAACGTGGAGCTCACGTATTTTAGAGAGATGCGTTCACTGGCATCGGTACAGATCCTATTTAAATCCCTTTCCGATATGACTGAGAAGTGTTACAAAATATACAGAACGAAAATGCCAAAGGAAAAATTCGAAGAGCTATGCGATATAAGTAAGGAGAAAGAAATGTTGGCGATATCCTCAAACGAGCAAACGAGACAAACGAGAGTGAAATCGTTGCCTGTAGCAATAAAGTCTACTTTTGCGTACGAGACTGAAGATACGGTGGAGGATCATATAGAGGTCTTGAAGAACATCTGTACATTCTGGAAGTCTTGTGCCGGGCTGTGTCTGTATAGCCCGATGTTCCGCGAGTATGCAGTGGGAGAGCCCGTATTCGCGGACAGCTACGCCCTACTCAAGCTACTACTATACTATTTGTGCAACTGCGAGTGTTCGAGTACCGAGTCCAAGGTGCTGATCAAGATTATGGAGTCCCTGCTAACTGTGCAATTCGCTGTATCTGGTGAGTGTCTTCTTCTCTGTCATTGCATGTGTAAGTTGTAATGTAAGTAACATTTAGCTGAACTGATTATAGAAGTAGATTTTTTCTGTAACATTAAACAGTTACCAATTTTCGGAAATTCAGATCAATGCTGGGAAATTTAAAAACCTTACAAAGAAGGCTTAAGATCAAGAGTTGATAAAGTGCAAAATATGCCTTAATAATTCTTAGCTTGACTTCAGTTTTGTTTATTTGGGCACATTATTATTTGTTCATTTTCAAGCTGGGTCATAGATCTTTTTGACCGACTTCAAAAAAGGAGGAGGTTCTCAATTTGCCGGAATCTTTTTTTTTTAATGTATGTTCCCCGATTACTCAAAAACGCCTGGACCGATTTGGATTTTTTTTTTGTTTGAAAGGGTTATACCCTTTCAAACAAAAAAAAAATCCAAATCGGCAGGGCAAATTTGCAGGTGGTCCCATATAAATTTGGTGAAGATCTGATAAATATCTTCGGAGATGGAGAACAAAATTCCTCAATGGATAAGAGTGAATTGCTCGCGTTTTTAACTAGGCATATCATATTTTAGTACAGTGAGGCCACTAAAAATTGTGATTTTTTAACAACCCAAGCAGAGCAAAATATTGAAATAAGTTATTTCCCATTTCTTTTAAACTTTCTAACTCAATTTATTGACATCCAATAGATATGGCCTCTGCTTTCTTTACCTTTTCTCTTATTATCAGCCTAATTTAATTGAATAAGTTGCTAGAATTAAAAATTGGCTTTGTGTTTTCTAATCAATAATGTTGACATTGATAGCGTCAAGCTCCGGTCGTGTGTTGATTACCACGGTAATACGACACCTGCCCAAATTGCTTACTAGGTTTCACATTGTTTCTATCAATTTTTGGCTCTTATTGCTTGGGAATAGAGTGCAAAATCGAATGCAACTGGATTTGCTCTTTAATTGATGTATCAGGGGAAGAATCGATAGGAATGCTAAACGTTCAGGATTATATTTATTGATTGACTTTTTGGGGATAGTTTTGAATATTAGTAGGTTTCATATTATTTTACTCAATTTTTGGCTCTTATTGGTTGGGAATAGAGTACAAAATCGAATGGAACTGGACGTGTGGCCTATGCTCTTCAATTGATGTGTCAGGCGAACTATCGATGGGGATGCTGAAGTTCAGGATTACATTATTAACTAGCTGTGCCCGCGACTTCGTTCGCGTGGAATAGTGACTTTTCGCGCTTTATATAGCCACGGACGCTCAGGCGCGAGGCGTGTAGTACGTACTCTGTACGTTAAAAATGTTCGCCGTGATTCTTGAAATTGACATAACTTTTTTATTTATGAACCGATTGACATGAAATAAACACTAAATGGTAAGTGAAGCTTACTACAATATATTAGTGAAAAGCGTATCTAAATCGAATAAGCCGTTTCTGATATTAGCGTGCACAAACACACAGACAAACAGACAAACAGACAAAAAAAAAATTAATTACAATTTCGGGTTCAGCATCGATATAATAACAACCCCTGCTACTTTTTTTTTATATATATTTCCATTGTACAGACACCACTTTTCTACAATTTTATTATATGTATAGATAGATTGAGTTTTTTGGGGATGGTTTTGGAATATTAGATGGATGTTTCCGGCGCGCCCGTATTTCCTGCCACTTAGAACTAGAGTGGTTTCAAGGCAAGAGTAAATAGGCATCTTCTAATAAGTGTGCTGCAATCTAGATGTTATTAGTGTTTTTCAAAAGCATGATTGTCTCCAAGCGCAAGCTTCTGAATGGCATCATCAAACTCATAAGTGAGCACAGCTCTCTAGAATCAGAAGGATTTAGGCACAGAATATTATAATACACACCTCCTCACGATACAGGTCTCCTCACGATTTTTTCTTCATCGTCAAAGCAAGTGATATTTAATTGCTTTAAATGCACATAGCTCCGATAAAATTTTGTGGTTCGTGCCCGGGCTCGAACCCTAGATTCCCTGACTAGGACACCGACGTCTTGCTAAGGTCACTAAGGTCTTACTGCTTATTTTTACTTAGTAGTGTGACGCAAATGGCTTGATGACAATTAATAAGTAACCTTGACAGTCATGATACGCGGTTATACAGCTGATTGGATTTCCGATACCCATGCTAGGGCCTATTGACAAGTTTGCTCTACTAATAGCTGCGTTCCGGACGTAGTCACATGCAGTGAACATGAGTTTACCGCTGAATATCATCTTACTTAGGTATTTATATAAGAAAATTGCCCTGTAGATATCGTAATACTCTATCAATTAATTAATGAGAATTACAATTTTTTACGAATTGCATTCAAAAATTTCAAAATTCAAAATGTTTTTATTCAATTAAACTTTTACAAGTGCTTTTGAATCGTCAAAAAAATCTACCACTGGTTCGGAATGCTGTTCCTACCGAGAAGAACCATCAAGAAACTCGGCGGTTGCTCTTTTCAAGTACATATTCAGTTTACAATAATATGCCACATTGAATAGGAAAGGTCGACTGTGCAGTTTGAAACTTGAGTAAAAAAGTTTAATGGAATTGACTGTACCTACCTGTACTGTCCATTCCATTAATTATTTTTTCAGTTTAAAATTTAAATGACCACAAAAAGGTGGATGTATGAATCTTCTCCTAATATTGCCTAAAACCATTGATCAAATTCGTTGTGAAGTTTTTACGTTTAGTGGTTTCAAGTAGACGCATTGGGTTGACTTTATACTGTATAGTAATTTAATGGACTGAATATATTATGTATTGTCATTTGAATTTTCCATTGTACGCTCAAGTAAGATTGACCGTCTTTATCACATTAGGCCTCGTTCGGGGAGACGCAGGGCGTTGCACAGCGCGTGTTGCCGTTGATCCAGAGATGGGCATTATTACTACTTTGAAATCATTTTCATTTGGCGAAATTATTATGTTTCTTTACAAAGATTTAATGTAATAATAAAGCGGGGTTGAAAGTAATAATTTTCAAACTTTTTAAAATTTTGCTTCGTGATTATTCACGGGCATAAGTAATGGTATCAAATGTTACATAACATAAAAGGCTTTACACTTGAATTTTCCACATGCTACCAGTAAAATGGTCCATCTCAATCTATTCCGTCCATGGAGATGCTGACGTTTGGAACTTGATTCTGTTGTACCCTTACACTGGAATTCATAGATTAGGTACATTAGATTATTTATTACCTAATTGCAAAATTGTATGTACAATGGGTCTTAATATTATAAAAGCCCAATTTGAATCTGCCATGCAATGGTGCACAATTCTTTAATAGTTTCAACATTTCATAGTCAAGATAGGGCTTTCTTTATGGGACTATTCAAATGGCATGTGTCTTATTCAACCTTAATTCAATGCATTGAAGTTGAATACGACACATTTCGTTTGATGGTCCCCTAAAGAAATCCCTATATTGACTATGAATCCCAGTGTTAATGTTGGTTCCGATTGTGGCAGACGCAACGTCCGGCCGGTCGAAGCAGACAAGCTGCGCGGTGGTGCGCGAGGCGCTGAGCGCGCGCGCGTGCGGCGGCGTGCGCGCGCTGTGCGACGCGCTCGTGGGCGTCGCGCTCGCCACGCCCAGCTCCCAGCACGCCATGCCGAGATTTACGCCGCTTAAGGTAAGGAGCATCCTTTTTTTATTTTTTTGTACCAGAAAGTTGTAACAATAAAGAGGAAAAGAAAGAAAAGTGGACAGGGAAGCATTTACTTATAAGAAATCTCTACCAGCATCTTACCAGCTTCTTCAACATCAACTACAAAGTATAGATCGATAGATAAGCGGCAAATATCTGGATGGATCATGTTAGATCGATCGCATGTTAGTTCGATCGAGGCAGCGCGGCTATTAGTAATCTGCGATTCAACGTTGAACACAAGGATATGGAAGGATAAACTAAGTTAACAGGCCGGAATCTAGTGCTATCTTTTTCAGCTGGGAGCATTACGAAAAAGACAACTGATTTCAACCTGTCATTTTATTACTATTTACTATTAAGTTTAGAAAATAATTTTAGGTAAGTAAATCACACCAACCATCCTTGTAAAATGCTCTAAATGATAGTGAAAACCGGATTGAAATCCATTAAGTTAAGAAATTACATAATGCAAATAGATACACAAACCATGTGGGTGGATATAATATAGTAACTTTCTTTTTACCCGACTACGGCAAAGCTAAAAGGAAGGGAAAGGATTTTAGCAGTCTATGTATGTAATTGTATGTATGTTTGTATTTATGTGTGTTCCAACGTAGTGCCTTACCTATCAAGTGGGATATCAAATGAAAGAGGAAAAAATCCTGAGTTCATAAATATAAATACATATAGCACAGTGTTGAAATACACTAAGTTACAGAAAAACAATTTTATACTGTACTAGCTGACGCCCGCGACTTCGTCCGCGTGGATTTAGGTTTTTCGAAATCCCGTGGGAACTCTTTGGTTTTCCGGAATAATAAGTAGCCTATGTGCTAATCCAGGATATTATCTATCTCCATTCCGAATTTCAGCCAAATTCGTCCAGTAGTTTTTGCGTGAAGGAGTAACAAACATACACACACACACACACACACACACACACACACACACACACACACACACACATACAAACTTTCGCCTTTATAATATTAGTGTGATCTATCAGCAGTTCGCGGGTAGTAGTTGGGTTTTAGTGCTGTTTAACCTTATCTGGTACACTATTTAGAGCTAGGAAGTCGCTAAAGATGTCCGATATGCATTGCTAAGAGAAGATCATTAATAACGTCCAATTAACGAATCACTATTATCTGCGCCCACAATATGGGCAACTGGCTTTTGTCCGCGAATTCTTACGCAAGTATTTAGATTTTCACCAGAAAGAAGGTAAAATATTAACAAATTTAAATTAGAAGCAAGAAAAAGATAATAATTTAACTATCACCATCACCTCATATGTAAAAAATCAATATTTCGAAGAAATATATCGATAATATTTATTTCATGTAGGCCAACTCGCGAATCTTATCATAATTGAACTCTTTGATTTCCCGGGATAAAAAGTAGCATATATTCAAACCCGGGTTGCGAGCTATCTCTGTATCAAATAGATGATGCCCGCGAAATCGTTCGCATGGATTTTGATTTTTTTTAATCAAAATCAGTTTTAACGGACGAGTCATGAAAAGCTAACAGACGACAAACAGAAAGTCATATTAGTATAGATGTGAAAATTACCGCCGCACCGGTTAGGAAAGACGATTCTACTGAAAAGAGCTGGCAAGAAACTCAGTAGCTGCTCTTATTAAATAAATAATATATAATAATCTATTATTTGTTGTTTAAAAATAGGATAAAATGGGAAAAATAAATAAATGAGAGATGAAATATTAAATAATAGACAGACACTTCAGATATATTTATTTGAATAGATAGGTATAAGTAGATCGGTTCAGACCCCTCGAACGGTGTTGACGCAATAAAAACATGATGAGCTCTAACCAACCGGAAGATCCACATAACGTTTTGTACATATCGATCTAATGATATTCCGACCGGTTCGTTGGAGGCGCGGACCGCAACCCACTATCCGTGCGGCCTTCGGACGCCGCGCACGCATGTACTTACGAGCTAATACGTTAACCATCATATACTTTCAAAATAAACCCGCTGCCTCAACGCGGTCTACGCAATTTCTCGATCGTTTTAGTGTTGTGAAACCTCCGAATGACGAAACAAGCAAAACATTAAGCCTTATACCTATTTGGCTATACCAAGAATGTGTTACAAAACCAATTATTCTAATGACATAATAATATACAATTTGTTTTTGTAAATAGGTTTGTGTAAAGTTTGTGAGAGTGAATTTTTCCATGTGAATTAATTAACTATGTCGAGATTAGAGGAACCTGCCGCGAATGGAGTGACTATTCAGGTGCGTTGAAATTTTATGAAGTTAAAAAGTTGTCGGCTAAATGATGAAATGATCCGTGGGAGAACCAGAGTAACTGACAGCTTAATGGGTTGCGAATCTGAAGTGGCAATGTGCAGAGCACATACTTCGAAAAACCAATAGACTTTGGGGTCCCAAGGTACTAGAATTGCCTTGGAAGACTCCCCACTAGATGGGCACATGACATCAAAAGAGTCGCATGGTTCAGGCGGCTCAGGGCCGTGGTGTGTAGAAGTCCGTACAAGAGACCTATGTCTAGCTGTGGACGTCATCGGTTGATGCGGGTTATGATGACTACGATGACCTCTTCGGTAGGGTGGTGAACTGTGGTCTTTTAAATGGGAAGTCCGGATTCGATTTCCAGCACGGGCTATTTGGAAATTTATAATCTCTAATTTTTTTTGGTCTGGTCAGATAAAAAGCTTTTCTAGTTCCGATAATATTGTAACGATATCCTTCCCTAGGCAAAAGGAAATTTCTCCAATATGTAAACAAAATGTCTAATAAGAAATTACGGTAATTAAAACAGCATATCAACTTCAAGGCGAAGAACATTAATACCTTATTAAAATATTACATGACTATAATTTTCTGCGTCTCAATCATGTCTAACTAGCTGAAGCCTGCGACTTCGCCCGCGTGGATTTATGTTTAAAAAATCTCGCGGGAACCATAGATTTTTACGGGACAAAAAGTGACTTGTGTTAGTCCATGATATAATCTATCTCCATTCCAAATAACCAAATCCATTTTAGTTTTTGCGTGAAAGAGTAACAAATATAAACACACACACATACAAACTTACATACAAACTAATACCTTAATTATTATTAGTGTGACGTCCGCGTGGATTTAGATTACCAAGAATCCTGTGGGAACTTGTTTACTAACCGGGATAAAAAATGGCCTGTGTCTGTGCCTGTGTCACTCTCCAGGTTTTCTACTATCCATGTAAAATCAAGTTAATCCGTTTCTGCGTTGCGGTCAAAGACTTCTATAGAAGTCGTTAGTTGTCATTGGTTGCGGCGTGATTGAAGCACCAATAAAAGAGCGTGGATTTGACTTGCATCTCTCTCCAGCAGTGCTTGGGACTTCAATTACTTTAATGCATGGTAGGTATAATATTGTATATCAAATCTTTGAAAAGAGTGACCACAGAGTTTCTTGCTGGTTCTTCTCGGTAGGAAAAGCAATCCGAACCAGCGGTAGATGCTTTTGACGATACAAAAGTTGATTTTCATTTATATTTGCTTATTAAGTAAACCAACAAACAACCACACTTTCGCATTTATAATATCGGTATTGATTATGACTAATTTGCTATCATTATAAGCAACTTCAACTAGATGTAGGTAGGTCGGTTCTCGGCAAACTTAGCAATTATTTATTCATCAACAATAGACTACCTGTTATATGCAAATAACAATTTATCACCGATACAGCTCTAAGCTCTGATATTTCTTAGAAGCAAAGCGATTTTCCTGTAAGATGGAAAACCAGGCTTTTTGTATCTCCCACTTACGACGTTGCTTGGCGCAGTGGTAAACGCACAGCGTTATTAGTGGGAGGTCCCGGGTTCCGGATCTCGCTTTCCGGCAGGGGGTTGGAATTTTATAATTTCTTAATTTCTGGCCTGGCCTGGTGGGAGGCTTCGGCCGTGGCTAGTTACCACCCTGCCGTCAAAGCCCTGCCACCAAGCGATTTAGCAATGTCGATGAGACGCCGTGTAAAAACCAAAGAGGTATGGGTTTAATAAAAACTGCCACACCCCTTCTAGGTTGGCCCATATTAGACTGCATCATCACTTACCATCAGGTGAGATTGTATCTGAATTTAAAAAGCTTACGGCCGAAATTCATAGGTAATCAATCTATCTGTAGTCTGTCGATAGTTTCCGTATGATATCAAACAGTTCATCCGGAGTGAACGACCACTTGAATGATTGTCTGTGTGTTTGTCACTTTGATTTTGTGTTTAGACTTTCATTTCGAATGAAAGACTGAAATGAACAAAAAATCGAGTGTGAGTTGGACTCGCACATGAAGGGTACCGTACCATCATACAAGAAATAACACTTTAATTTTTTTTTAATTTTTATGGTTCTCATTTTGTTTTTTTTTTTTTTTATTTAAAGCAGCAATAGAAATACACATTCTGTAAAAATTTCAACTCTCTACCTATTAGATTCACGAGGTACAAACCGTTTACATACAGCGGGCCCCATTGGCACCCTTCAAGTACGGAACCCTAAAAAAAACGGAAACCAAAAAATTGGTCAATGACATTTTTAATAGAGCAACTCTTTCTGAACGGTGCTTCGACAGTTTAAATATACGCGCAATTCACCTTGCTGGTAAATGTGATATTGCACAAAAATATTACGTGTACTTTGCACGAGATAATAATTAATTTACTAAAGATTGCACTGCAAACTAAAAATAATTTTCCAATTATTTTTAACTCAAAGTACTTATAAGGCCAAACGAGCTGAAAAAATATACCTCCATTTACCAGTGAACTCGAAAATGGAATCGAACATGAAATCTGAACCTGTTTTTTATTTTTGAATGCAAGAAATCAACTCAAAATTTAACGAAGAAAGTAAGTAACTTAATAACTCAAAAGCAATATTAATTTTTTAACATTCAGGCAATAATTATCCGACCGCTGACGATTAGCGAGAATAGAATAAAACTAGCAACGAGTTGGTGAGCAATGAGAAGCGAGTGTGTAGGTGGGATAGTTTTGTCGCTATGAGCGAATGTACGAGTTTGATGGGCGGTTACTTGTACCGGTTGATACTTGATACCTACTGCGCAAACTGCACGAATATTTTGACCGCCAAAAGATAGCGTCGCTAATGGAGCTAGCCTATAGTAGGTACGCGACAGGTTGAGATGGCCATCGGGGGATGAGACGGGGGACGCCCCGCACACCCGCACGTCACCTGCGTTATCCCGCATCGGGTTATACTATACCTACATACGTTCCTATACAAAGCAGTGTAAATGTGTTGCCTCCTTGTGTCGCGTAGCTCAAAGTCTATTCTGTACTATTATACATTCTGAGCTTAAGTTTAGTAGACCTACCTATGTACTTACCTAATACTTGAAATTCTCACGGTTGACCTCTGTATTATTCGTTAGTTTCTGCCTCAAGGTCTTGCATGATGTTTTATCTAATAAAATTAAAATAAATATATTTTAAGCTATTCTATGCCAGTTGTAGAGATTAATCTTATAAAGACCCGTCCATCCTTATGTATTATGTAGATTTATATTTATTGATAAAATATTTTGAAACCTTAATCAGCTGGCCTTATTTGCATAAGATATCTTGTTAAACGCTGCCCCCTAATTACCTTTATGGTTATTGCTTTGTGATTATAGCGGTTGTAATGAACATGAATAAAAAACATGTGTACATGTCAAACCTTCAGGAAAAACCGGCCAAGTGCGAGTCAGACTTGCGCACCGGGGGTTCCGTACTCGGGCAATTTTTTCGACATTTTGCACGGTAAATCAAAAACTATTATGCATAAAAAAATACGAATCTGTTTTAGAATGTACACGTAAAGCCATTTCATATGATACCCCACTTGGTATAGTTACTTTACTTTAAAAAAATTAAAATACTAATTATTTGTTCATGAACATAATATTTTTTCTCAACGGTGTGTGAAGTCTGCCAATCCGTACAACGTGGTGGACTATAGGCCAACCCCTTGTCATTCTGAGAGGAGTTCGTGCTCAGTAGTGAGCCGGCGATGAGTTGATGATGATGATGACTGAGAGCTACCTTCGACCTGTGACTAAAGGTAACCCCTCCTGCCCCTGACACTGCAAAATGAAATCTTGACCTTGTTCGCCGCGAATGCTGTTAGACTAAGCTCATAATCTTTCCTTCTAACAAGATTAGTGGTTAGAGCCGATTTGAAAACTACGACTGATATACGAGTAGGTAGTGACAGGTTGTTTACTTACTCTTTATTAGTCATAGCTTCTCTTAAATGGTACTAGCATATTTGCGGTATTTTACAACGGTCTGCTTTTAAGGCCGCCTATCCACTGAAGCGGAATGGAGATATTTTCGCAAACCGATCAATTTATTTATTATTAGCGACCCGCTCGGGTTTCACACGGGTAGCTTATTACAATTTTCATAGGGATCTCTAATTTTTTGAAAATAAAATATAGCGTATGTTACGCGGGAATAATGTAGCTTTCTTCTGGTGAAAGAATTTTAAAAATCGGTTTAGTAGTTCCAGAGATTACCCTCTACAAACAAACTTACAAACTTTATTTTGCATAAAAATAAATAAAAATCTGTTTTAGAATGTACAGGTAAAGCTATTTCATATGATATCCCACTTGGTATAGTAATCTTACTTTGAAAATTGAAACACATTTTAATTTTTTTTTTTAGTGATGTAACCGCAAATTTATTTTTTTCGGATTTATTTCTTTACTTGTGCTATAAGACATACGTAAATGTCAAATTTCATGATTCTAGGTCAACGGAAAGTACCTACCCTATAGGTTTTCTTGACAGATACGACGGACGGACGGATGACACACAGACAACGAAGTGATCCTATAAGGGTTCCGTTTTTCCTTTTGAGGTACGGAACCCTTAAATTCAACTCCGACATACTAACATTGCAAATTAAATAAAAGCTTGTTATATTTTTAGACCATTTTTAAAACGTAGTGTCTATTAAAAAAAATTTTTGGTAACAGGTTTCTGAATCGTACTATAATGAATTCGTATTTTGCACTGTAGGCGCGATTTCGTTTTGAGTCAATGACTCAGTGGTATTTCGCCATTAGATAATTATTATGCCCATCAAACGAATGGAATCCATTAAAATATTCATGAGAATGTAGAATTATTCGTAATCACGATGCTTTAAGATTAATATCGTCGTGATTTACGTCTAGAATCTTCGATATTACCAAGCGACACCCGTAGGCGTCCATAGACGATAGCACAGCTAACGTTAGTTAGAGAGCTTATAACAAAACATTGCTACGATGTCACTGGCAGACGTCAAATGTTAGTACATTTGACGCAAGTAGCCCTATTTTTAGGGTTCCGTACCAAATCAAATCAAATCAAAATCATTTATTCAAAATAAGTACTATTGTATACCTTTTGTTTGTCCGATTCGTTAGATTTGAAAGATGATATTATTATAGTGGTGATAGTTAATTACGTAAACTTAAAACTAAAGCTAGGAAGGTTCCAAACGCGCCCAAGTCTGAGAAGAACCCACAACAAACTCAGCGGGGTATTCTTTTTTTTTTTTTATTATCACTTGTTTACGAAATCACTTTTACTTATTAGAACTATCACAGCTGTTTGGCAACTCATTACCAAGCTTTCGTATCATTTAAGTATTCACCTAAAAATAGTTTATCAGTTTTTATAAGATTTGTCTATTTCAGGTACCACCACTATTCTGTCCCTCGGGCAGCAGTTCGCCGGAATGCTCGTCGAGCGAGGAGAGCGCGGTGGGCCCCTACGCCAGCGAGCACAGCGAGTCTCGCACGCTGCCCGATGACGGGTACGAGGTATGCGGGTATAAACTTCTACACGGCCAAACGGACAGGGGTCCTAACCAGCGCCGGTCCGAACTAACTCGGTAACCGAGGCGAATTACTGGTCTGAATCCCTAGAAATAAAAATTTTGCTTATACAGGTAACTCGCGCAGAAATAGATTTGCTTAGTCAAAATTTTCTCGCCAGTCTGTCAAGTAGTGCTAACACGCCTGTCTAGAACCCTCGCCATGCCGCCCCTCAAATTCGGGCGCCTTGGGCCGTCAGTCGCCTAGTTCGCCTTGATGGACGGACTAGCCATCTCACTAGTTGTCACTGTAGATCATTGATATAAATAACTTTAACTATGTGACCAACCCGTGTAATACCTGATCAAATGATCAACTAGGTGTTCCATACAAAAATGTGGATTAAGATTTTCAAAAAGGATTTCAAGATCTAGGTTACTTTTTATCTCGAGAAAACAAAAGATTTCTACGAGATTTTTAAAAACCTAATTCCACTTAGCGGACAATGTCACAGACAAAAGCTAGTTTGTAAAATCTATTTATACCAATTAAATTATTAGGTAATAGTTATTTTGTAATGGAGTGTTATTGTCGGATGTGATAATTTTTGAGCTAAAATTAATTGCATTTATCTACTACGCATTTTTTTTGCTCGAAATAAATATTTGTTTGGGGTGTCTGATATCTCATTCATAACAATATAATGACTTAAAATTACGCATAGGTACGTAAACTTGTTTGTAAGTAATTTACGCACTCCGATAAAATATGCGAAATACTGAAGATGAATTAAAATATAAATAGCAAGCTAAAAAAGCTAACGAACTTGTCATTGATGATGATGTTAAGTGACCATGAACATAGCAGCACAACAGTAGAGCCCTAACACACTGGAATGCTATGGCGACGTCGCTGGCTACGTAGCCATGGCCACCTCTAGCTAGATACCGTAGCCAAATAAGTAGTACAACAACACAACAAGCGAACATAAACTCACCAGCCGGCGGCGTCTGTCCTGGCGATCGGTGGACACTGAGTGATGGAGGCACAACTTGTATACAAAATACTGGCGACTTGGCCACGCGTGGCCAGGCCAGGTGATCAGAGTATCCAGTCGCCACGTAGGGGGTGGTCGGGCGTGGCTCCACATCCAAATTGGCGACGTCGCCAGACCGTAGCCAAATGAGTTAAATGTCATACATTTCAATACGAATTCTTTGGATACGTAGCCTAGGTATGGGTTCTACATCAACCTCAACATTTATAATGATCTTTAATTACTATTATAAAATAAACGTAAAATTAGTAACATTGTTATGACGTACGCCTACCTACCTTAAGTAAACTCGTCGCACGTCCTTGATAAAACTACGAATAACAACGTAGCTATAAAATTTAAATAAAACTGACTTTCTAGTTTGCCGGCATTCTTGACCCATTAATAAATCTACACATTCTGTTTGTATCAAAAAAAAACATGATACAGTAGGTACAATCAAAAACTTTATAATTGTCATTCATTTATTCACACTAACTTAACTAAGCATCAGCTGCGAAAAATTAACGATCTGTATAACACAGGTGTACATTAAAAATTTAAATCATACCCAACAAGTCAAAAGAATGGGTTTACGGTTGATGAATGCTTAGCCATTATCTTCCTTTTTCATTGGTGGGAAAATTCTCATGGATACCACTGCACCCGGGGCGACACGGAGATTATGTCGGACTCTTACCGACTAAATCCCCACGATCAATGCTCCACGCATCGCCTGGTGGCTAGGCGATAGCCAGGAGAAGGGTTCTCAACAATACCTGCTGAGAAACCTCATCCTGGACCAATAGAGTCCCTTATCCAGCAGCTGAGACGCACCAAGAATCCATCGTCTTCCTGCTCCAACATTATACACATTGATCACTATTTGCCTGTCAACTGCCTACGTCATTGCCCAACACGAGACACCCACCTAATTAATTCTAGTACGATGTAGAAACCTGTTACCAAAAAATAAAGTTGACGAATTCATTAATTACACATTCATCAATCATTAGAAATATTTTGTGACAATTAATTAGATGTCCATAGGGTGAATTAAATTACATATTTTAAGACTAAAAAAGTTTAGTTACCGTACTTTTTGTCTGGCCATTGGATTGGAGAGGAGTGAGTGAAGACGTGTGTGCTTTGAGATTCTATGTGATGTGATAATATTAATCAACAGCGGCCAACTTTACTCTCCTACGTATAGTACATACACTATAGGTTGAGATGGCAAAAGAGGTATGAAGCGGGGGGACGCCCCGCTTTCCGCTCGTTACCCGCGCTCACCCGCAGGGGTTAACGCGGAGGCTGTGCGGGTGTGCAGGGCGTCCCTACACCGGCTGCCATCTCAACCTGTCCCGTACTATAGTTGGCTATTAAGCGATGGGTTATAAATTTTAATGATGATGATCATGTTTACAGATGGGCTGGCAATCACCGATGTGTAAACATGATGACCCTATCACGTCAATTTGTAGTTGACTCTGTTTGCTTTTGGTTGCAGGCTGACGTCGAGATAGGAAAATTGGATGCTCCGACCAAAACAAGAAAGCTCTCGGAATCCTTGTCCATTTTGAATAATGTGCCAGGTGAGAATTCAAAAACACTTACCTTTTTAGACACCTAACCTAATATTCGGGCAGTTCCATCTTCGATTCCGGACACATAGCTCTAACTTTTCCAAGTTATGATGTGCGTTTAAAGTAATAAAATATACTTGATTTAACGGTGAAGGGAAACTTGAAGAAACCTGCATGCCTGAGAGTTCTCTGTAATGTTATCAAAGGTATGAAGCCTGCCAATTCGCACTTGAGACCTAACCCTTCTCATTCTGAGAGGAGATCCATCTCAGTAGTGGGTTGATGATTGAATACATTATGTTGCGGGCAGGAATCCACGGTCAAGAGACGGCAACAGACTGTCCGGAGTACAGCGAGAGCGGCGAGCTGGCGCACCCGGAGCTGTGTGTCATCGTGGTCGATATACTGTCACAGCTCATTGATAAGTAAGCTTGGTTTCCTGTTTACTCTCTCTCTCTCTCTCTCTTTTCCCCCTCCTGACGATGGGTAGATAAAAAGCTGTTCAACTTAGCTAAATATGCTTCCTCAATATTTTCAACCCACTTTAGGTCGGCTAGCTTGCTTAGAACCGAAATGCAAATGTGTCTTTTTTAACATAATTATTCACTAAAGTCGCACAAGTTATTTGAATTTCCTTTTAGCTCTATGAATTCGTTTAAACCAGTTTGGTTGGAAAAATTCTAAAATATAATCTCCTCTAACTGCATTTAATATGCAACAAATAGTTGTTAAAAAGTAGGTACAACTATGACGATCTTAATGCCTTTTTGCATATTCTGAAGGTCGCTCAAGGTGGCCGGTGTCACGAGATTTTTGTTTGTGTTATCTTTTTGGAGCATGACTATTAATTTTGTTTATTACTCGCGCAGTTAAAGAAAAGTCATTTTTGTTGTACAAGGAATTGAAACCTTGAATCCGCTGAAAAAGGCAAACCTGTATGGTGCAATATGCGATATGTACAGCCCACACTGCTACTGCTAAACATGCAGGAAAAGATAGGCAGCAAGCAAGCAATATGCCCAACCACTACCCAACCAGCACAGATCCTCCAAAACACATTTCACGCACGTTTCACTGATCACTCCGACAGGACTTCGAGTATGTGTTTTAGGGAGTTCGTGTGGTATTGCGTGGTGGTGCGTATTGCTTGCTTGTCTTCTTTCACTCGCTTGTCATCCGTCAACGCATTATCCATCCCTTTTACACGCAAATCCTCATTCTTCCAGTGATTGTCTTCTCTTCGCGTTACATGCCCATACCATGTCAGTCTATTACCCCTCGTCTTTTCTACCACTGGCGCTACTTTGAAACTTTCCCTTATATATTCAATATTCATTCCTCATCTTATCCATTATTATCTATCTCAAGTTCGCATCTCGGTTGCATGTACTCGCCTTTCACCCGCCCCATTCGCATATCGCCCAATATTCTGAACCACACAATGTGACTAGCCTAACTACTCTTTAATGGATTTTCCCGGATGAGCTAAGGTGTGAATAAAAACCGGTCAAGTGCGAGTTAGTCTCGCAAAGGAAGGGTCCCGTACAAGAAAAAACACTGTTTCATTTTTTTTTGTGATGTTACCACAAATTCACGGTTTTCAGATTTTTCGCGTTACTTGTGCTATAAGATTTGCACGAATTGAGAAGGTTGCAATAACCTACCAAATTTCATGACCCGTTCCGTTGACCTAGATGATTCTAGTCAAAGGGACGGCTGCCTTATAGGTTTTAATTCCCTTGACATGTCTTGACAGATGCGACAGACAGACAGACAACGAAGTGATCCTATAAGGGTTCCTTTTTCCTCTGGAGATACGGAACCCTAAAAGCGCTAATCTGATGCCGCTCAAACGTTTAGTTTTCTAAATCCAGGTTGCTCAGCTCTGAGCAGTATGACAAGGAGCAAAGCGAGGAGGTTTCGCGCGTGTGCAGCGGGCTAGCGCGAGCGTGGGGCGCGCGTCTCGCGGGCGCGCGCGCTCCGCCCATGCTGCTGGGACGCCTGCTGGCGCACGACGCGCCGCCCGCCAGGCTCCTGGCCGCTACTAACCCTAAATATGCCGGTAAGTGACGGACGGGACTAAAATCGTGCTATCGTTTTCTATTGAGAATATTGTGAAAAGGATGGCACTATTTTTAAAGCATGTTTGAAGCAGGCTAGCGCGAGTGTGGAGCGCGCGGAACGTCTATATTGCCATTTTGCTGGGATTAGGTTTTGAATAAAAACACCGTCATTTTGTGCCATTTAGGCGAGAGGTTCACAAGCGAATAAGAATTCTTATACAGTTCTAACTCCGTTAACGAGTGGAGGGAAGAATCGCACCCAATGCCCAATATTCAAGATCTGTCTCAAGTGTACCATGTGTAGATCTGCAGAGAAGCATCCTGGAGCTAGTGCACGTGGTAGCTTCTCACAGCATCGAGGCGGCGGAGCTGTCGTCGCTGCTGCGGCTGTTCGCGGCAGAGCGGCCGCCGCTGGCGTTGCTGCTGCGTGCGCTGCGCCGATTGGTCAACCGTACGTCGCAGCACGCTCCCGACTGCATCCTCACCTTCCCCATTGACGTCGACCCGGGTAAACAGGATCTACTATCTATCTTCTATATAAATTATGTTTGTTAGGACGCTCCCATAGTTTGTTTCCGCCTTTATTGTTCAAAAGATGTCGACCTAGGTCCGCCCTTTTTTAGCAATATCAAAAAGTAAAAGACGCAGATACTGTAAAACTTTGGAGAAAGACAACATATTATTACAAAGTGTTGAATTCATATCAATATCTTCATATTATTAAAAAAGGGGAACAGAATTTGAACATGACATGTCTGATATCCAACAGAAGACTACCAGACAGACGAGCCTGTGGGCTCGTCGTTCAACCAGCAAGCAGTACTGAGCGCCAGGAGATTGCGGCAATCGCACTTACGCGCCGGTAAGACAATTTTTTTAAATTCAGATACAAGGATGAATGACCGCTCTGGTTCAGTGGTAATTGCTGCGGTCATTTCTTTTCATTCTTTTTAACACATAAAATTAAATATATTAAATACACATTATATATATTATTAGTGGAAGGTCCCGGGATCGATTCTTGGCAGGAGTTTGGAATTACATAATTTTTAAATCTGGTCTGGTCTGGTGGGAGGTTTCGGACGTAGCTATAGTTTTGCCGTTGGCTTCGATTTAGCGTTTCGGCACTAGCCGTTTAGAAACCAAAGGGATATGTGTTTAATATAAACTGTCAAACCACATCTTAGACTGCTTCATCACTTACCGTCACGAGATTGCAGTCAAGGACTAACTTGTATTTGAATAAAGAAAATAAAGAAAGAAAGACTCATGCAGATGATCCCGGCGCACTTTTTCAACTGTCCAAGACGGGTACTGTTTGTGTTGCGTGCAGGAGTGTGGTCGCCGTGGGCGGGCGGTGCGGCGCGCTGCGCGGTGGGCGGCGCGGGCTGGGCGCCGTGGCTGGCGGGCTTCGGCGTCGCGATCTGGCTGCGCCTGTCGCCGCAGCACGCACCACCGAGATACGGTATGGATAACTTTCATCATTATCTTATTAATATTAAAAGAACAGAATCAGCGCCAGTGTTATATCGCTGATATAAATTAGTCTCGTTTTAACTGAAACTTTGTTTGAGTAAAGTCATAATATTATGCTCTGTCTTAATCATATTCATAATAATCAACCTTAGGTTAGGGCTAAGACTTATTTTACCCGTCGTACAGATGACACGGAGGAGTGGCAGGAGGAGCCGCCGGACCCGGCGGGCGCGCCGAAGTCGCCGAAGAAGGAACACTCATCCAAATCCGAACTCATGCACGTGTTCTCCATAGGCCACGACTCGCTCATGTTCGAGCTGTGGATCAACACTTATAATGGTAAGGAATTATTTATTACTAGATGATGCCCGATGGAGCGACCAAATTACGTCCGCTGTGGGAGGTGCACAGCCAGACCTGTTCCTACAGACCTGTCTCTAGCTCGTAGACGAAATGAGTTACAAACCTGAAATTTTGGTATTTGGGTTAGACTTTGACCCGAACCCAAATATTGAATTAAAAATTCAATTAAGTTATTTTTCCCTCAGGTGAGTTAACGGTGCGGCTGACTCGGCCCGACGCACACAGCAACAAGCTCGTGAGCTCGGCGCGGTCGCGGCCCGGGCTCGGCACGCGCTGGTGCTGCCTCGCGCTCAACGTCGCCGAGCGAGTGCACAAGCGGCGGATACACATACAGGTACCTACGCCGACCAATCGGAATTCATTATATATTTTTTATTTTTATAATCCAAAGTTTCAACAAAAAAAATTATACCTGACAATCGTTGGCTCCAGCTTAAACCAAGTGAGTTTATACGCTGGGGTCCTATCCTGAACTATGCCTATGATAAAAATATGATGACATCCGCAAAACAGAGTTTTGTTAGCCTATGTCCACCGACTTCAACACCCCTTTCCATCCACCCAAACTATGTTAAAATTTTGTTTCACAGGTGACGCTGTACGTGAACGGCCGCGAGTGTGAAACTTTATCGTTGCCACTTCAAGGTATGCATTCTCAACTTTTGACATAATAACTTTTGACGGCTTCCCTGGCGCAGTGGTAATCGCTGAGCTCTTATTAGTGGGAGGTCTCGGATTCGATTTCCGGCAGAGCTTTAGAATTTTGTTATTTCTAAATTTCTGGTCTGGTCTGGTGGGGGGCTTCAGCCGTGGCTAGTTACCACTCTACCGGCAAAGCCGTGCCGCCTAGAGATTTCGCGTTCCGGCACGATACCGTGAAGAAACCAAAGGTGTTCGGGCTTAATGAAAACTACCATACCCCTTCCAGGTTAGCCCGCTTCCATCTTAGACTGCATCTTCACTTACCACCAGGTGAGATTGCAGTTAAGGGCTAAATTGTATCTGAATAAAAATAAAATGACGCTGATCGCTCTTCACACGAGATCCCGGCCAGTAAATACCCTAACATAAACTTTAGAAAAGATGTTAATATTTTTGTCTGGCAGGTATCCTCGTACGCAAAGCGACCCCCTCGACAGTGATCGTGGGGCAGGCGGGGCACGCGCCGGACACGCGGCCGGGCGGCGCGCTGCACGTGTCGCAGGTGCGCGTGTTCCGCACGCCCGCGCTCACCGCGCCCGCCGCGCTGCACCTCGCCGCGCACCCGCCGGACCTGCCCTGCCAGGTGACTGCCCTTCCATCCATCCATCCATCCACCCACCCATCCATCCATCCATCCATCCATCCGAATGTTCTCTGCGGACATAAGCCTTTCGAAGATGCACCACCGAGCACGATCCTCCACCGAGTCTCATCCATCCATGTCAACTTTTTAAGGTCCAGCGGGTTGGAGATAGACGATACTTGACATAACTTACACCGTAGCATGCTCCGTACAATGCGGCCGATATTATTTTACTGAGCACACAAACAACGATACAATGTAATGTATGAGCGATCACAGGTATTTTGAAAGAGAAATTCTATATATTTCAGATTCCGTGCGAGTCGGCCGACTTCCCTTCAATTATAACTCCTGAGCTGCTGGAGATGGATATAGACTGGGATTCGGTAACAATTCATGCTTTTATTTTGACAATAATGTTTATAAATACGAAAGTGTGTGGATGTCTGTCTGTTTTACAACTAAATAATATTAATAAAACTTTTTAAAATTTCCAAAAATATAAGTACAGCTCCTTATCCGCTCTTTTTGCAGCAGTACTTAAAAGTACTGCGTGAGTATATTGATACAGCATTATAGACTTGCATTCGTGGGCAACAATATCATCAAACATTGCAATAAAAATGTTTTCGGTCAGGTGTACGAAATCTCCAGCGCCACGCTGCGGGAGCTGCACGAGAGCCTGCTGCTGACGTTCTCGGCTCACTCGCCGGAGATCATGAGCCTCTACCATCAAGCGCCCGCTGTGCCCACTGGTAACACATCTTCCTATTATATACTACACACGTGTTCAGTAAGATATTGTGTTACTAGTGCCTCCCCTCCGTCATAGGAGATATATTCAGCTTTGCCCAGTACATTCAATACATTCTCTTAAATGTTGTGTGTCAGTGTTCGGGTCCCGCACGTGGAGCGCGGCGGCGGGCGCGTGCGGCGAGGCGCCGGACGCGCTGCGCGTGCGCTGGGCCGGGCCGCCCCGCGCAGCGCGACGCCGTGGCCTGGCGCCCGCGTTGCTAGCGCTCGGCGGGCCAGAGCTGCTGCTCTACTTGTTCGCCAGGGTAATGCCTCACTGACTATCTTGTAACAAACGCTATTCTAAGTATGATTTATTTCTTCCAACCCAATTAAAAGAGAAGATAATAAACCAGCATAACAAAACATAAAAATATATGCACTCACGCACGCCTACTTAAAACAAACGCACTCACACTAACTAGTACACACCACATTCTCTACATGCACACATTCAAATACACATACGTACACGTTAAAAAAATCTGTTAAAATAAAGATCGTTGACGTGACAATCGTCCTAAAGAAGTTTCATTTCAAAAATTATACACTAAATGATATTGTGCAGGTAGTAGAGCTGGAGGGCTCGGCGGAGGAGCAAGCGAGCGCGCTGGCGATAGCGATGCGTGCGTGCGGCGCGGACGCGCGCCTCGCCGCCGCGCTGTACGCGGACGCGGCGCTCGACCTGCTGCTGCCCGTGCTGGCCGCGCCCGGCTGCCGAGTGACGCACCACATGCTGAAGGTATAGCTCTATCTCACGATGACCGCTCAGCCTTGCTCGGAGTAGAGAGAGTGCACCGATAAGCGTTAACGAATTCGTGTGCGTCGCGGCCGAGACTGCCTCGCACACTAACAATGTATACTTATGCACTCACACAAATATAGTTAAACGGTCTTCGTGTAATGGAACACATTTACAGGGACTTCTGCGCAGACCAGCCGCGTTTGGAACTCTTGTAATTTTTGTTTTGACTAGTTCATCTACCCGGCTTCGACCGACTGGAATTTTTGAAAATCGGTTAGGGGGTGTAGTTCCAATCATCCTGAAACAAGGGAGTTACGGTCCATTTTACTTAAATGCTGAAGTGTATGGACGCTCGTATTCTATCAATGTTGTTGAGATGTAAAATGTACTAAAGAATCTGTGTGGCTTTTTCAGAAACCAATGTCCTTTGATTTTGTAGCGGTTGCCACATTCGCAAGAAGATGTCGCTTCTAAACTCAATGATTTAACAACGCTCGAAACACTAGATGGCAGCACGGGTAGCCTAATTGAAAACTCAAAATAGAACACGCAACTTTCAATCGCAATGACAGAGCGTTTACCCAATTGCACTATATATAGAAGTTTCAACGCATAACCGTCGGCCCAGCTGGCGCTACCGAGCACAACACCGCTCGGTTGGGAAATTTCCCTATTGCTACGGTCGAGCACGCAGCCACGCTCCCGTACAATTTGATGCTTTTCGGTCACATTTTGGTGTTATGTAAACATTTTATTTCCCAAAACCAGTTTTTTTGTCAAGATTTTAAAAGCGTATATGTTTTCAAAATCGGGAAATTGTCGCCTGACTAAGAACTGGTGTTGCAGGTGGTGTTGGACGAGGCTTGCAGCAGTTCGCTGCTGGTGGTGGGCGGCGCGGCGGTAACGCTGCGCGCGCGCAACGAGAGCGTGCTGCTGGAGCCGCGCCTGTTGGTGCTGCTGGTGCGCGCCTGGCGACACTTTGACACTGATCAGGTTAGTGTGACGGTGCTATAGTGATGCCTGCTTATCGGTCTTCTATTGGATATATTTTGAACTGTGCTTAAGAACTCCACGATTTTGTTTCACCTTCACCGTTTTACCACGGAACATCGAAACACGGTAAACGTTGGCATACCAATTTACTCGCACGAAACGTTTTTTCTTAACGTTTCTGATACGAACCGCTAAGGTTTGGAATGTCATATCCGCCTTAGTGTTTCCTGCCACGTACAATCTAAATACCTTCAAAGCATGAATGAACAGCCATCTTGTAGGCTAGTGCAAGCCAACCTAGACCTTATCATTGCTTTTTATTAGGCATCAATGTCAGCCTATCTTCCAATAAAAAGATGAAAGAGTAATGATTTTTCTGCAGGCGGTAGTGTGGGAGCGGAACTCGGGCGAGGCGGAGAGCAACGGGGGAAGCAAGGCGGTGGGCTCGGCGTGGGAGCTCGCGCTCGCTGCGCTCAGGGCGCTGCTGCACGCGCGGCACCCGCGCCTGCGCTTTAACCACTACCAGGCCTCCAGGGTAGACCTGCTGCGGCATCTGCTGCTCGCGTGCAAGGTGCGTAGTGTGACGTAGGGTGTACTACTGCTGCTGCGTTTGTACCTGCGGCGACGCACTCCTTCACTGTACTTATCGAGAATCACGGGCGAGACTGGAGGGATTACACTGATTGGCCGAAGGGTCCTGAATAAACTTTGCTAATTTCATTTTACTCAATCATATTCCTTCAACACAGTTTTAGGACCGATTTTTCAACCGTCAAATAACTTTTACCTAAGGAATAAATTTGACGTTTGGACAGATTTCTTATAGAAAAAATGACAAACCTCAAATTAATTCCTCGGATAAAAGTTATTTGACGATTGAAAAATCAGTTCTTAACGTTTGAACGATAAATACACTCAGTGTATGCGCCACTGCGTATTCTTTTTTATTTTATTGGTTTGCTAATAGGTAATACACAAAATTAAAACAAATACAATGCACGAAAAAAAATATTGTAATACCCAATCACTGTTAAAACAAATTACCAGTGAAAAAAGTTGCTGCACAGCAGAATAAGCAGCACCTATGTTTCAGGAGCGGTTCTTGAACTCTGAGCGACCGGCGTTCGGCCAAGAGACGAGCATAGCGCTCGTGGACCTGGTGCGCGCTCTGCTCGGACACCCGCCGCTGCTGTGCCACCTGGCGCTGCTCTGCGACTTCCTGCTGCTCATGCACCAAGTTAGTCAATGGAACTGGCGAAATACAATGCCAATCTCAATATGGGATTATGATATTTAAATGGGGATGGGCAGGTCATGTGTGCCGTATGCCAGATGACTTGCGCAATACAATACAGTTGTTTATTTGCATAATGTGTGCAAGTACATAAGGTGTTAATATGTGTCCTACCCGTTGCCATTTCAGCTTCGCAACCCGTTAAGCTATGTCGGTTACTTTAGTTCGCCTACGGATCTCCTCATTGCCGTTTGATCACGTAGAAAAATTCCAAGCATAATAGTAGCTCTCTCCATCGCCCGCTGAGTGACTTTGAGCCTTCTTATGAGGCCCAAACTGTAATAAGCGACCATGTCCCGGATCCATATGTCGCCACTGGCTACGCAATGTTCAAAGACGCTGGTCTTCGGGCAGGAATTTTAGATGAATATCCTTCACTTCCAGGCGAGCGATACGTTTGTTACGCACTCGCGAGCGAACTACTACTTCCTGCTGACCGCCGACACGCCGGAGACGAGCGATTTCAACTTCCTGAGCTTTATCAACAAGCGACACAAGCCCAACACTGATAATAAGGTAAACAAAACATAAATAACCAAAAAAAAAATGTTTTCTCCCACTTGCTCGAGAATTGCTTCATTACTAAAAAACACGGCAGTAATCGGATCTTTACTGTTTCCTCGCATTGTTTATTATTTCCTCGCAAACAGAAGAAAAGTATTGTACAAATTTTGCTAGGGCATTAGATAATGCGTAATAAATTGTATTTGTACTTTACGAACCAGTAGTAGGCATTCCGAACTAGTGATGCTTTGACGATTCCAAAGTACTTGTAAAAGTGTCATTGAATAAAATATTTTGAATTTTTAACAGGCTTTCGACACCACAGACAAGTCGAGCTCCTCCAGCGTGTCTGAAGACGTGGGGGAACCTCTCGCGAGCGAGATAAAAGATATGCACATCCGCGAGACGGAGAGCGACAAGACTGACCCCGAGAGCGCGGAGTCTACCAAGCAGATGAAGGGCCTCATCAATATGAAGATCAAGGAAGGCAGGTGAGGATTTATGATATAATAGACAACCCATCACCCAGGCTGCACTCGAGTGGAATTCTCAAAAAGTGAAGGGGTGGAATTTGCTAAAGTCCTGAAACACGTATTTCTTAACTTTTTTGCCTAAATCCCAACAATTTTCATGAAAATAATTTGAAAAATGAGGAAGGAAGGGAAATTTCAATGAAATTGTTAAAATAATAATAATAACAATGGGGATGTACTGTACAATAATTATAAATTATTATTTACTTCCATCAGAATGTATAAGGTTCTCTTTTTCAGACAAAAGCTGTCGTCCACTTCGGAAGCGTCTGACGGAACTGTAGGTGAGACTTGTTCTATTCTTTATTTTACACACTTAACATTTTTAAGGTTCCGTACCTCCAGATAAAAAAAGGAACCCTTAAGGGGCATGAGACGGGCCTGCCCGCGAAATTTAAATTTAATTTGGTTTTTCGCATTTTTTAAACTAATACGACAACGTAGGCTTATGGCATTTTCAATTGCGACAATGGCAGTATCATCCTCACAGGTTTATATAAAAATCTTTACTTGAAAGGGTCCAGGTTAAGAAATTGGCTGTAGTATCGATTAATTCTGACACATTAGTCGATACTAGAGCTAATTTCTAATTATTAGTTTAAAAAATGCGAAAAACCAAATTAAATTTGAATTTCGCGGGCAGGCCCGTCGCTTCCACCTTAAAGGATCTCTGTCTGTCTGTATGTGAAGGCCGTTTTTCTCAAGAACGCGTGGAGGAATCAAGATGAAATTAATATGAAATACTCAGGTCTATAACCCCTTAGAACTGTGATAAAACCAAACTTCTAAGTCAACAAAGTCAAAAGGTACACCTGTTTCCTTCCCGTTGACCTTGACTCATGAACGGCAAGAAGCAATGTCTTATAGCACAAGCAAAACCATAAATCAGTAGTTAAAATTTGCTATTACAGATTTTAATTGTAGTTGGAGATAATTCAAGCAACAAAATAATTACACGTACGGAACCCTCTTCGGTTAGGTTCTTTCCATTATTAAAACCTCCTGGGGACCGTTGTTACAGAAAAAAGTATGGAGGAAACCATAGACGACATAGACGGAGCAATAGAGGACGCCAGACAGCTTAAAGAGGCGGAGCAAGCGCTCGACGGGTACATCGTGGTGGACAGCGATGACGTCAGCCACACCACCGTCGACATCTACACCAGCGGCATCTACCAACAGGTATACTTTTTTTTAAAGAATATTAGCCAAGCTTATCATGATGACTAACTGCTAAATAAACTATTCCCCTTTCCCCTCTAACTAAGAGTAAAATTCAAAATTCAAAATTCAAATTATTTTTATTCAATTAAACTTTTACAAGTGCTTTTGAATCGTCAAAATAATCTACCACTGGTTCGGAATGCTGTTCCTACCAAGAAGAGCCAGCAAAAAACTCGGCGGTTGCTCTTTTCAAATGTACAATTTACAATAATATGCCATACTGTATACAAGCAATTGCAGCGCCGTGTATTGCTGGAGCGCATCAAATCCAAGCTTTTTTGTCATTTACATAATCTTCGATTGTATAATAAGCTTTTTTCAGGAGCATACTTTTAATAGATTTTTTAAACTTGTGTAAAGGCAAGTCTAAAATTGATTGTGGAATTTTATTATAAAATATTACACTCATTCCCACAAACGATTTTCCAACTTTCCTGAGGCAGTAGTAAGTAAGAGTAGCTATGACAATAATGCGACAGGTGAGGTTTGAACCGGCGACTTTTTGAATTTCAGTCCGCTCCTTTATCGCTATCGAGGCTCTTAAATACTATTCATATTGATTTTTTATTTTTGTGAATTTCCAGATATTTTTCTCTGAAAACTATCTGATGCCCGCGATTTTAGCCTCGGATGGGAACTCTTTGATTTTTCAAGATAATTATATAGATACAAAACTCACGTCGATCCATTGCGACGTGATTGAAGGACGAACCAACAAACAAACACCAATATGGGTAGTTATAATATCCAAGTGGTGTGTTCACAGAGACGCGTGCGGGCGGGCGCGGAGCCGGGCTGGCAGGCGTGCGAGGGGCTATTGCTGTTATTGAGAGACGCCATTGCAGCCCTACCAGAACACATGATCGTTCAGGTATACTATTTTATCTTTCTATAGAAAAAACCCGGTGAATTGCAAGACGGACACATACACGAAGGATTTCGTACCATTGTATGAGAAAAACACTTTTATTTTTGTTATGTAACCACAAATTCACGGTTTTCGGATTTTTTCCTTTATGCCGCTGGATGGGCAACGTCTTCCTAAGGGCGCCTCTTGTGAGGCTTGAACGCTTAGGATGTCAAACTCAAAGTCGAACCTATAGCGCCCGGCTGAGTTTGTTGTGAGCCGGGTTCCTTTTACTATCACCACTTCACGATGACGTTAAGGGAGGTGATCAGTGCCTTAGAGCGAATGGGTTGGTTGAACTTGATCAGTCCGTACGCCCCGAGACCGCGCGTGACTCCACGTTCGACTAATGTTAGGGATCGAGGACCTCGTCTTCGCTGGCGAAGCCCGTGCAGAGGTTAGTGAAAGAGAAATAAGATAAGGACTATAAGAATATGTGTTTACGATCCAGGCGGTGTCGGCAGCGATCCAGCCTGAGACTCTGGTGGTGCTGGCCAACCACCGGCAGGCGGGCGTGCGCGCAGCCGTCGTGCGCGTCATCAGCGCGCTGCACCGCCGCCACGCCGCGGCGCTGCCGCACCACTGCTTGGTGCAGCTAGCCAATCAGGTGCGTACATTATAGCCCATGTCATGCCATGGAACTAAGAAAAACGTCTATTTTGTAAATAGTGCCAACATCAGGTCATGTAATTTTTATAAAATAAAAATTCCAAATAAATCGGCATCTAATTCTCGTAAAATCTAAATCTTCTTTCGAGAATTAAGTTTCGAAGTTTAAGTTTCGTTTCTAATTGTTGATTATGCTCGGAGTGTTTGATAAAAAGAGAACATTTATATCAAACACTGCGAGCACTATTAACATTAGTATGTCGATGACGCGACCAGTTTTTAGCCATCCCAAATCTCCCAACGCGCCTTAACAAGTTTTACTTCAAAAGTGAGTTTATTTTTAAATATTTGAATGCAGATTTCTCTGTACCCCGGCTCGTGGGAGCTCGCGTCGGCATGTGCGGCGCTGCTTACCAAGTGCGACGTTCCGCTCGAGGACCAGCTAGATGTACGTATTTATTTGCTATGTACGTACGTATCCATATAGAAACCTTGAAACTCCTAAGTATGTGGCGGTCTCCACATACAGATGACTCTAATCGACAGTGTGACTCGTGGTAAAAAGATCGAGTGCCAAATTTTTTTTCCACCCACATGCAAACTGTGGAACCAGCTCCCTTCGCCGATGATCCTACTAGGTTTCCAAAGGGGCTCTTCAAAAGGTGGATTAACTAATTCTTGAAAAGCTGGTACCGCATTGGCAATTCCCCTGATGCTGAAAATATTATGGCCGGTAGTATTCACATCAAGTGACCCACCTGCTCGTTTTCTCGCTATTTTTTATTTTATTGAGTAAAACTGCGTTGTAGGAGGATGTGTGGCACACTCTGGACGAGGAGGCGGCGTACCGCAGCCCGCCGCTGCTGGCGCTGCTGCCGCTCAGTGCGGGCGCCGCGGACGTGCCGCTCACGCACAACGTCGCTGCGCTGGCCAGGCGACTCGTCGACAAGGTCATTAATAATAAACATTTCTTTTCAGATATTTCATCCATAAAGTGTTAGTAACAATAGACCTTATTAACTATGTTTATAATTAAATTTGATCAAGTAGGGAAATTCCAAGCATAGCTCTCTCCCCAAACGTTGGAATCGAAACCCGAAACCCCAAATAGAATGCTAAACTCTTTAATCACTAGGCTTCTTCTTTAAGAACAACCACTAACTATGCTATCACACGTGTATATCCGTATATATCTTACAAATCTAACAATTCTGACCACCAAAAGCTGTACAATAGTACCTTCTTTAAATAAATGATTTTGAGTTTAAGTTTTGAACTTTTCGGAGCTTTGTCAACAGGCATCATTAAAAGCATTGAACGAAGTGGCGCTAGTGGAAGTGGTGGTGCGCTCGATCCGCGCGGTGGGGCAGGAGGAGGCCGGCTTCGAGGGTCGCCAGCTGCTGCTGGAGGATCTGTACGATCTGCTGTGCAGGCTCGCCGTCAAGGTGCTGGCCGGCAACCATAGCATGCAGGTGAGACTAAACAACTAACTCCCCAGAAAACGGTGTGTAATGTTTTCAGAGTTCATGTATGTATGAATTTACCCCTTTCAGGTTAGCCCGCTTCCATCTTAGATTGCATCATCACTTACCACCTGATAAGATTGCGGTCAAGGGCTAACTTGTATCGGAATAAAAAGAAAAAAAAGAATTTGTATGAGTGTCTTTTGTTCCGCCGTAACTTCTAAATGCCTGGACAGATTTTAACGTATCGTTAGATACTGATTGTTACTTACGGCTATAAATTAAAAAAAAATATGACGTCGCGAAAATTTTTAAATGAATCGCCATTACTTTTAGTTCGTTTTTGCAAATCAAAACAAATCAAATTTCTTTATTGCGAATTTGCAAATTTGTGAATTTGCGAATATTTTTGGCAGGTTTTTTTTTAAATCACGAGCTGGTGGCAAATATTGTCATCCATTGTTTAGAGTACGTTGAGTGTTTTGGTATCTGGCAGATGATAGTGGACATGCACCACATGCTGCGCTACGTGGAGTGCGCGGGCGCGGCGGGCGCGGGCGCGGATGTCCCACCGGTGGGCGTGGTGGGCGCAGCGCGCGCGGCGCAGGCGGCGCTGTTCGCGGCGCAGCTCGACCATCTGGAGCAGCGGCTCACGAGGCACCACCACCAACCCAAGCTGACTAGTCTGCTCTCCACTGGTGAGCTATATATGATGTACTTGCACAACGACTAGATTCATTGCTGACGAAGTCGTATAACTAAAGCCCTTTAATATGATACCCATTTGGTATAGTTATCTTAGTTTAAAAATTGAAATACATTTTAATTTTTATTTTTTTTGTTTTATCCACAAATTCACGATTTTCGGATTTTTTCCTTTATTTGTGCTATAAGACCTATTTTTCTGCCAAACATGGTTCTAGGTCGACGGGAAGTATCCTATAGGTTTTCTTGACAGACAGGACGGGCGGACAGACTGGCAAACGACAGACAGACAGACAACAAAGTTATCCTCTAAGGGTTCCGTTTTTCCTTTTGAGGTACGGAACCCTAAAATCATGGTTGTGCCCACAGTGTTGACGTCGGCGGTAGAGGGCGGGCTGTCGGGGCGCTCAGAGGCGGGCGAGCTGTCGGCGCGCCACGCCGCCACGCTGTCGCGCGCCGTGGCCTTCCTCATCACGCGGCCGGAGAACGCGCCCCTGCAGCCCGAGGCCGACTTCTTCGACCGCCTGCTCAACACGCTGCTCATAGGTAACTAACTGCGCCGCTCTTACGACGTGCTAGACATTCCGCTCTTACTAGACATCTGTGCAGAAAATCTACGAGCTTTCCCCTGTTTATTTTCATTTTATATTTCTAGAAAAGTTTAAAAAAATGAAAAACGAAACTGAAATTAGTGCAGTTAAATTTTAAACATTTTTACTTTTATAATTTGTATGTTTCTTTACATATTGTTCATAATGGGGTCGATTCTGATGTCTTTCTCTAAACTAAATTTAGAGCTTATTTGCATCTTTTTCTTTTTAATATGGCTAAAAAAGGACGTGAAATGAATTTTAATCCTACTGATACTTTGATTTGTGTGTGGGTGCGAAGCGGCGGGTGGCGGCGAGGGCGGGTCGCGGCTGTTCGGCAGCGCGCAGGGCAGCTCGGCGCTGAGCGCGCTGTTCTGGTGGGCGGCCAGCCCCGCGGCGGCGGCGCGCCCGCTGCAGCCGCGGCTGCTGCGCGCGCTCTACCACGCGCCCGCCGCGGCGCTGCGCCACCTCGCGCCCAAGCACAAGGACCCGACGGCGCTCAGAAAGGTACCTATTACTATGTGGCTCTATAATATAGCAATTATAAATATTTCATTTTCTGTTTTCTTTTTCTTAAAGAATCTGAAAGTTCACTTCTTTCCCGTGTTGCTTGTAATACACGGGCTTGTAAGTTTCCTTGGTCCGTTGCAGCTGTCGGTGTACCTGCTGTCGCTGGTGCAGCACGTGCACCTGCGCGCCGAGCGCGGCGGCGCGGACGTGGAGCTCGCCATCACGGACTGGGCGCGCGACTGGGCCGTGGGCGCGCAGGCCGAGCTGGCCGAGCGCGTGCGCGGGCCCGCGCTGCCGGCCGAGGCCGAGCGTCTGCTGCACGAGGACCGTCAGCGCTGGGCGCGCCAGCACGCCGGCGCGAGGACCAGGGCCGCCATCGGCAAGTGAGTAGCAAGTGTGGACGTACGAATTGAAATAAGTAGTCTTGGTAGCCTGGTTGAGGACTCGCCCAGCAATAGTTCCTTTTGTTTCTTATTAGGTCCCCTTTGACCGTCGGGCTGCCATCGGATCGCTACTCATGCCGTATAGCTTTTTTCCCTGACCGTAGCATGTATCAGTGTTTGTCTATGATAAGACCAACTGTGCTACTGACTGTCTCGCAGGTCCGTGTTCAGCAAGGAGGCGCAGGCGCGCTCGGCCACAGAAGCCGCGATGAGCGCCACGCGCGGCGTGGTGGAGACGCAGAACAGCGAGCGGAAGGCGTTCCTGGAGCACCTGCGGCGCGCGCACGCGCGCAGTGCCGCCGCCTGTGCGCGCTGGCAGACCATCGTCGACGCGCACACGCACGAACTCGGTAACTCAAGACATTTATCTGCTTTATCTTTTTCTGTCAATTGTGAAGACGACGAGGAGAAAGGACACGGGCAAAGACTTGTTCTGACTGACTAATCTATCAATGTACGCCTTAACCAGAGTGGTTAGATACTTGCAGTTTTAGCAATAGGTTTCTTTTACGGCGTAGGCGTTCACAAAGAACGGTTTTTTTTTTGTACTTCTACCTCTAAGGAGGTCAAAATATACCGACTTGGGCTTAAGTACAGACGTTATGTCGTTATGTAAACAAATTAGTGCGCAATTCGAGCCCTCTTTCGTTAAGAACACTATGGAGAACTCTCAGGCATACAGGTTTCCTCACAATGTTTATCTTCACCGTGATATTTGATTGCTTAAAAACGCACAGAACTCCGAAAAGTTAGAGATGCGCCGCAAGTCCAAGCCTGAACCCTGACCTCCTGAATAGGAGGCAAACCCTAGGCTATCACCGAAGTGTTAATATCATTCGTTTTGTGCAGGAGTATGGCACAACCCGCGCAGCTACCCGGCGGCGTGGCAGCTGGACAGCACGGAAGGGCCCGCGCGCGTACGCGTGCGGTTAAGGCGCGCGCATCTACGCATACCGCCCAAATTCCTGCAGCCCAAGTACAGATATAAGGCCGGTAAGTAGATTCCTACATAGGTCAAATTCGATAACGTTATGCCTGTCTATCGGTATTCTATAGGATATACTTCGGAGAGGGTGCTAAACAACTATTTGATCTAATTCTCCCCTCGCCATTCTGCTGTCGAACCGCAAAAGGGCCCCCCTACATATCAAAATTCTACAATACGAAGCGATCCGCTTCCTTGTTTCTAATACGTAATGCTAAAATATGGAATGCCTTTCCGGCTTCTGTTTTCCCCGCCAATTACAATATTGGAACCTTCAAGAGATCTTCTCTTCTAAAAATCTTCTAAAATCCCTCGTTACGCTTGGGATTCAACTCGGCGCCCGTAACGTAAAACATTTTGCTACCCCCGTGTTGAATAATCTATAGTAATAGTTAATGACGACTTGATAGCGTATACACTACCGCATTTATTTTACTGTAATAGAGAGCGCAAACTACCCGAGTCCGCTGCGCAACGTGATCTGGGGCGGCGGGTCGGGCGACGTGCGCGGCGGGCTGGCGGCGCGCCTGCAGCTCAGCGAGACCGTGGCGCACATGGCGCGCGTCGTGCGCGTGTCCGTCGCGCACGAGACTTGCGGCGAGCTGCTGCTCACCGACAGGTAACACCATCTTCACCCCACCCTACACTACTGGGCACGAGACTCCTTTCAGAATGAGAAGGGCTTGCGCCGCTCTCAATCGCTACAAATCTTCCGACTCTTGTAATATTGTTATTGCGTCCTCAGATGCATCCACTTCATTCCCGAGGAGGGTTCGGGCGAGGGCGAGGAGAGCGCGTCGAGCTGGTCGCTGGGCGCGGTCGCCAAGGTGGCCACTCGGCGCTGGTGTCTGCAGGAGCGCGCAATCGAGCTGTTCCTGTGCTGCGGCCGCGCGCTCATGCTGGCCTTCGCGGACACGGCGGAGCGAGCGGCCTTCCTGGCGGCCTTAGGGCGAGCACATCTTCCTAACAAGTAAGTCCACTGGTGCATTCCTAGTGACCGAGGTAGAAAATGTTCATTAATTCCGAGAGCGTTTAATCAGCAAATGAAGAAAAAATGTAGCCCAAAACGAAATCTGAACACACACGACTCCATGCAGTCTTGTCTATCCTGCCCCTAGTGTATTTGTAAATCACGGAGGTCGTTAATAATGAAATCGTTTTACCTCTAAATATATGCAACCGGTGAAACCCGACTCGACACCATCGTGTCACAGATAATCCAGAAAATCTTTTAGGACATACCTGTTTTCTTCCGTCTCAAGGCGTGTAAAGTTTTAGTTATAATTTTAGCAAGAGGGGTTTTTAAATAAATTGCATATGTTAAGTTTCCATTTTTCCACACAGAACAGAGCAAGACAGCCTAGCAGAAGCCATGAACCAGTGGCGCAACGGCACTATCACCAACTGGGAGTACCTGATGATGCTGAACGGGCTCGCGGGGCGCTCCTACAACGACCTGATGCAGTACCCCGTGTTCCCCTTCATCATCGCCGACTACGCGTCCAAGATCCTCGACCTGGGCGACCCGGCCTCCTTCCGCGACCTCAGCAAGCCAATGGCCGTGCAGAACAAGAACCGCGAGCAGCATTATATCAACACTTACAACGTGAGTATATTCATAACAACCAATCGTAAATTAGCACATTTTTTCAGAACGCAACTCGCAATAAATTAAAAAGTCTCTAACACCATCCAAGCGATTAAAAAAATTAAGAAATCAAAAGTTTCTATGCGCGTTAGAAGTAGATTCTAAAGCGCGCACATATACTTGTGAAAAGTGCTTTGTGAGAGAAAGCGTTAAAGTACCTACTTAAAAATTTCCACATATTCGATTTAATTTTAATGTCAATCTATTTGTAGTGCAAAAATTGATTTTTATCCCAAAATGACCGGCCCAAAAATAAACGTGATCCGTTTTCGAAGAGAAAATTCTGTTAAAGTTCCCATATGATATTCCATCATACTGTACGAAAGCTATGTGCTCTGGACTTGACCGCACTTAAAGAACATCTTCCTCCGTGTGGGTTGTTTTGTGGCTCGGTTGGTCCAACCGCATCTTGAAACTTGGTATGTTGGAACTTGCATAAAATATAGGCGTTGTAAGTTGCTTTACGTTGGTTCGTATCGCGCGATCGCTGTGTGGTTCTTTTGTATAGTGTAAGAAGCGTTATCTAGTGTCAAAATGTGGCGACCGCCATAATATCATTAGCGATGAGTTCATCTCTAGTGACATGATGGCTCAATGCTTTATCGTGAAAACGTGGGTAGAAAGGTCATCAGATATAAAACAGGAAGTTTGTTCCCGGCGCAGGACCTGAAGGCGGCGCGGCGCGACGGCTGCAGCCCGCTGCTGTCGCGGCAGCCGCACCACTACGCCTCGCTCTACTCCAACTCCGGAGGCGTGCTGCACTACCTCGTGCGACTACCGCCCTTTACGGAGCTGTTCCTCAATTATCAAGGTTTGTTTCTTTACGACACGACAAGATGATCCATTACGACACGACAAAATGACCCATTACGACACTTGAAAAGAATACTTTAGTCCAGGGAATCTATACAAAAAGTCTTCAGGAAAATTCCTAGAAAGTTGGATATTGGTATAAACCTTGATGTTGTTGTTCTGAATACAATCGCAAAACTCCTCAACGACTCAAGCGTTTAGTTTATTAGTTAAGTTTATTCTGAAAAACTTTTTCAAAACTCTAGATGATTTCAAAAAATCTGTTCAACGAGGTACCACTGAAGGGTGTACGCTAAAAAAAATCGACTCTTACTATTCATGCTAAGAAAGTACCAATAAAAATGGAATGTTATTGAATGTGGAAGTAATTCGTCAGACAACAACTTCGACATGCCGGACCGCACGTTCCACTCGCTGGCGACGACGTGGCGCCTCATCACCAACGACTCGCCCACCGACGTCAAGGAGCTCATCCCCGAGCTCTTCTACCTGCCGGAACTCTTCTACAACAACGAAGGTTGGTTTACTCACATTCGTCCATTTGAATTGATGTTATGGTGTCATTTGAGTTTGGTAAAGATAAGCGGCTAAGTTTTTAGCTGAATTCCAAAAAAAAGAGGGGTTTCTCAATTCGATGCGTATTTTTTTCTTAATTGATGCGATTTGGGTGGTTTTTTCATTAGATAGACGATTGCGAGATGATCTCATAAAAATCTCCTTCTTTGTTAGCCCTTATTAATCCATTGCTGGACATAGGCCTTCTGGTGGTGAATATTTGGTTTCAACTCCAGCTCTGCCCTAAATTTTTGGGTACTGCACTTCTGAGCCGTGGAGATTCAGGAGCTATTGATGTTGAATTTATTTTGTAGGTATCAAGTACATACATTGTACTCCAAGTCCCAACTCCTTTACCATGAGGGTAAGGTACGGCCACGCTAAGCCGTGGGTATTCAGAACTGTTGATGTTGAATTTATTTTGTAATGAACTGTTCATGGTAAATTGATATTGTAAACACCAAGTACAGATTTTATCATTGAACATGGATCAGGAGCTTGACTTGACTTGAGGCTTGACTTTTTGACCAGTAATGGTTATATGTCTCCATCAGGTCTGGAGCTGGGCGTGCGGCAGTGCGGCCTCCGAGTGGACAACGTGGAACTGCCGCAGTGGGCGCCCGACGCGCGGCTGTTCACGCTCGTGCACCGGCAGGCGCTGGAGTCGCCCCTGGTGACGGAGCGCCTGCCGCTGTGGATCGACCTGGTGTTCGGCTACAAGCAGACCGGCCAGCCTGCCATCGACGCCATCAACGTGTTCCCGGCCTGTGTGAGTTGCTCTTCTCGCCTAACTGTCCCTGGCTCTGGTGTGAAAGAACGAGAGGAACCGATGTTCCGTCTTTACAAGGAATATCACTCACGATAGTTTAAACGTTAAAATGTACAAGCGGTTCCCAATAAAATCCTCGGGCTTGTTATACAAATGTAGTGGAAGTGGGTGTAACCTGGGTGGTCGTTTCGCAGACGTACTACGGGTTCGACCCGTCGTCGCTGGAGGAGGAGGTGGACCGGCTGGCGGCGGCCGCCATGGTGCGCACGTACGGGCAGGCGCCGCGCCAGCTGCTGCGCGCGCCGCACCCGCAGCGCGCGCCCGACCTCGCGCACCGACACAAACAGGTACAATGGAACCGTTTTTAATTACAAAATTGTACCTACAATTGGGTCTTAAAATTTTAAAACACCTATTACAATCTGCCATGCAATGGAAACCATATTCCGCCTTCTGTAGTTATATCTGGGAGAGATAAGCAAGCAGCATCCACAAAATTGGACGCTTTTTCTGAAAAAGTTTTAACACATAAACAACTCAAAATAATAATATTATATGTAGAGGACTTCCGACACGGTCAAGCAGCTTGATGCCAAGCACGTGCTATTGTTTTAATTGCGCAAGCAGCTTGAGTTAGCAAGAGAAATCGAGAGTAACGGAAGTAACGTGAACGTTCTTGCCGTTCGTATTTGCAACGATCAGCCAAACAGAATTGCCGTTTCGCTGCCAGTGCAATAGAATATTTTGCAATAGAATGAAATCCCGCGCGTAAAGGTCTCACGCAATAATATGTTTGTTTATGTTCGGCGCCGACAGGCTCACGTGTGTGCGGGCGCGGCGGGCGCGCGTTGGGGCCGCTACTGCGGGTCGCCGGAGCGCGCGGCGCCCACGGTGAGCGCGCGGCGCGTGTGTGCGGGCGCCGCGCGGCTGCAGGCGCTGGCGCACCCGCGTGCTGTCGCCGTGTGCCCGCCCTCGTGCGCGCTGCTGTTGCGAAGAGGTACGCGCACCACTCTGTCGGCGGCATTACGTGCACGCACCTGAACGTCACACGCAATAATTCCATGTGGTTCTCACAGATGAGTGGTCGTGCGCGGGCGACGGCGGCAGCGCGGGGAGCGGCAACAACGGTGAGTCCGTGGTGGCCGTGACGTGGGCGCACGCCGACCACGCCGTGCGTGTGCGGCGCCGCCGCGACCTGCCGCCCGACACGCTGCTGCACGTGCCGCCGCTCGAGCAGGTGAGGCCATGGAAAACTCATTGCTTTCTGGGATATCTAATACTCCGCAGGGAGGTGGTTTTTACATTTGATTTTACAGAATTTATTTAAAAACTTGTAAATATGCCGAACGATCGTAGCTCGGAACTCGAATCCCGATAGGAGGCCGCTCCATTAGAGAAACGGAGTTAGCCACTAAGTGTCGGGTGAGCAAGTGTGAGCTGTGTGCAGGTGACGGCGGGGTGCGGCTGGAGCGGCGGCGGCGGCTGGGGCGCGTCGGGCGCGCTGGGGCTGTCGTCGGGCCGCGTGCTGGCGCTGCGGGCGGGCGCGCGCCCCGCCGCGCACGCGCTGCATGCGCACCGAGCGCCCATCGCCGACGTCGTGCTGTGTCCGCGCGCCAGCTTGCTCGTCACCGCCAGCGTCGACGGCCTCATCGTGCTGTGGGATCTCAACGAGTGAGTATACATACAGCCCATACCGTATTCACCGAGACAAGCTAATACGTAAGTTAGAAACCGCACCTAACTGCTCGCTGAAAGTTCACTATTTTTGTTCCAATCTTTTTTTTTTTACTTTTCGCTGTAAGGTGCCGCTGTTGGATTACTGATTATTAGCCAAAATTACAACTAAAACTTTCCAGATTAACGTACATCCGGACGTTACCAAACCGAGACATGCTGCGCGTGCGGTGCGTGGCCGTCAGCGAGACGCTCAGCGACGTGGCCAGCGTGCACGACCCAGTGGCTGCGGGCGCCGGCGCGGGCTCGCCCAGCGCCGCCAGCAACACCATCAGCAACGCCAACGAGGACCAGCAGTCGGAGGACTACGAGTACGAGCGCGACGCCAGCTACAAGTACAAGTCGCTCGTGCGCGTGCACACCGTCAACGCCAAGTTTGTCGGTAAGTGTTAACATCTATGCAGCCGTAACAGAGCTTGTCAACGTGTCGCTAGCCACGGAAGGTATTTCATACCGGCAAAGGTACGATGCCGTGTGGAAACCAAAGGGGTATGGGTTTAATAAAAACTACCATACCCCTTTCAGCTTCCATCTTAGACTGCATCATTACAACCAGATTTGCGTTTGAGGGCTAACTTGCGTCTGAATAAAAAAATAAAGCCTTAGACGTTGCTGCCTGCAGTCGACTGTACCTTTAGATGTAAATAAATGTGTTGTAGCCATAACTAGAAAAGTGTGGAAGGAAGGTTACGAAGGTGTCCCCCTCCCGCAGGCAGCGTGAAGGTGGCGGAGCTGGTGACGTGCGTGTGCTACTCCAACGCGGCCGAGGGCGTGAGCGTCAACTGCGTGGCGCTGGGGCTGGCCACCGGCGCCGTGCGCCTCTACTCCTCCTGGGACCTGCGGCCGCTGGGCTACGTGCCGCCGCCCTCCCAGCCGCAGCCGCTGCTCAGGTATATTACCTTTTCTATAAAGTGTCTTAATTTGATCCTAAGATGATAATAAACTACCAAAAAATTCATTCAATGATATATATATTTTTTTAATTACACTGCAATAAAAATGCATTTTTGTGACAGCTAGTTTAATCTTATTCTAATTTCTTTTGTGGTTAGCTATTCAATATCTTTTGGTGCATTTTAGATTTTCTCACACATCTCACCACATTCTCTAGGTACAGGGCTGTCTTGGGAAACATTAATGTAATTGTATTCGTTGTATCGACAGCATCACGTACAGCTCGGACTCGCAGCTGCTGTTCGCGTGCTACGCGGACGGCGCCGTGCTGGCGTGGGAGAGCGTGGACGCGGGCGCGCGCGCGGCGCCCGTGCGCATCCTGCCCGCGCACGCGCTGCTGTGAGCAGAGCCGCAGCAGAGGTCATAGTCGCCGTACTGTGACTGACGGTTCATTTCGCTCCGGCACAACATTGAAAACGTGTCAGAAGAAATAAGCAATTTCAGCATGAAGGTTTACAAACAATATTGGTTAAAATTGATCTACTCGTAACATTTTTAATGCGAAATTAGTAACTATTGAATAAAAACACATTCCGCTAGTGTTTTGGTAAAAGTTGAATTTAGTCTTATTGAACAGTGTTTTATCTGAGCAAAATCAAAGTGCGCTCTATACATTTTAGCCTCAGAATGGCGAGATAAAAATGCCTAGAAAACAGTGGGAGAAACGTGTTTGCATACGAGTTAGTTAACTCAGTCCGGGAAGCAAAGGTTGACTGACGAACCACCATCTCCATCCATTGTGAGGAGCGTCTCACTTCATACTGAGCCAGCAGACCGGTCAATCAACTAAGTAAGTTTAAGTTGACGCCGTGTGTTAACTACGACGCTGTGTGTGTGCCAATTAAACTTTACGTCTGAATGGATAAAATATTTTGTACAGGGTACGATTGTAAAACGTATTTTTCAATGAAATTTTAACTAAGCATAATAATAATAATGCTCGTAAAAAGAATAACTTATATTTTTGGATATATTATGATTAACTAAATATTCCTAATTATTAATATTTAATAAACTATTTCTTAAGGATAGATTAAATATAAATTGTCTTTTTCCAGTTAAATGATATTTTATTTTAATATTTACTATCAAACCAAATAAGTATATTTTCTTTAAAAGTCTGCCTAGTAAAATTAACTATTTTTAGCAAGATGATTAACTATTTTTAGCAAGATGGTGCTATTTCGGTTAAACACTGATCTTAAATTGAAGGTTTAAATAAGTGTCGTCCTTTTCACAAAATTGCTTGCTGAAAAGGATAGTTGCTCACAATAGGATTATAGCTTGTTAATTTATTTAAGCATTTATTTACAACCAAATCTGCACCATTTAGCTGGATAATGTGAGTCCAACTTAATAATAATATAATCTGCATAAATGTTGAGATATGTTATGGTCTTCCGATAAATGTTGATGCTAATGAATATAATACCTAATATTATGTAAGTATAGTTTTATCCCATTGCTCTTCTTGCCAAATGGTAACTAATTGTTCCAATAAAATAGGTAGCTACTTTTGATAATTAAAAAGTAAATAATCTTTAATCAAACATATCACAAAGGGTAAGCTTAAGTTTATTTGTCTTTTATTGAGTTTATAAAGAAACCTGATTTAGTTCATAATAAAGCCTGATTTTTCAATCGCAAAAATAATAATTTTAGTGAAAAATTTCTTATTTGTTCCTTAGTTAAATTATATTTTGGCGATTAAAAAATCGGCCCAAAACAGACTAATTTAGCTATTATGTAAGTATATTGTAAATAGTAATGAACTTAATGGTATTTTAATAAACATTTATGAGGCAATAATGTAAGTTAATATTATATTTTCTGATTTTAATCGATATATTCAATAATAAAATAAGAATGTAAATAAAGACGTTTTATCATTCCAATAAATTGCCAAAAATGCTCAATCGAGGTTTATGTATTTGTAATTAAAATCAAGAATGGTTTTCGTTATGCAATTCTGTTGACGAAGTTCTATATTTTGCAAGTAACAATTTTTTTTATGAACATTAGGTACTTAACTAACTACTCCTCAAAATATCGAAATGCAATAAATTAGAAATAAGTAGACACATATCTATTGAAAACTTGTATTGATGATAATTTTGTTGTGGTATTGTTAAAGTTGGAAATAAATATTTTAACCTCTTATTTGCATTTTATTTATGAAACAGTACATTCGCGTAGTAGTTTATGATACAAATGCATGGGAATTTCAAAACTCGCGTGAGGTGTCAAGCGATACTTTACGCCGGAACAGCTTCTTACCCTGTACCAAGCTCATGTTCAATCGTGCATTGGAGTACTGCAGCCATTTATGGGATGGCTCTGCCAAGTTCCAGCTCGAAGCATTGGATTCGGTGGATCGCGGGGCCAGAAGACTTTGGTGACGAAGCACTGATCAATTCTAAACTTCTAAGTTTAGGACATCGGCGCAAAGTTGCCAGTCTATCGGTATTCTACAGGATATAGTTTCAGAGTGTGCACAAAAACTCTGACCCTGGTTCCTCCTTCACCTTTCTACCATCGAACTGTAAGGCAGCGTCAAGGTATGCATCCATACGTAGTTGAAATTCCTCGGACGCGTACGTAGCGATTTGCTTCCTCGTTTCTAATCCGAACCGCTAGGTTATGGAACGCCCTTCCGGCATCAGTTTTTCCTTCCACTTTAATATAGATACCTTCCAAGTCAAGAGTGAAAAGGCAACTTTTAGGCAAGCGCGCTCGATCTTAGGCTGCATCATCACTTGCTAGCAGGACTGATTGCATCCAAGCGCTAGTTTATAAATTAAAAAACCAGGTTAAAAAATATCACAGGAGTAACTATATTGTCTTGTATGCAACTGTTGTAAATAGATATTAAGAGGGCTCTCTCCGTCACTCGTTTCATACAATCGTAGTTCCAATTTCATTTGAATATTGGTTTTCCAGATTTCTGTTAAAATATTCGATTTCAAAGTTACGCGGTCTTTAAAAAATTCATACAAATCTCTGAGCCCCTGTAATTTTAAAACTACATATTTTTAGAAAAATCTAAAACACCACAGACAGATATTAGTTTCTAGAATGTCTGCAAAATTTCATGGATTTTGGTTGCTTAATATTCAAATGAAATTGAAACTACGATTGTATGAAACGAGTGACGGAGAGAGCCCTGTTAAAACACTCATGTGATACTATTTATTATTACCCACATTCGTGTTTTAATACCGCTTATTATACAATAGTTGCATAAATAACTATACTAAAGCTCCTCAATTATTATGACCTTCGTTGCTGTAGTTAGTTTGAAATAAAACCCAAATAATTCCTAAAGTTAATTTATTACAATTTGCAAGATATAATATAAATTTCATACATATATAAATTCATTTATTCAGATGTGGTGGTATAAATTATTCTCAAACATTACAAATTTCTTCCAAAGGATTTAGTTAACATTGACACTACGCAAACTATACACATCAGGGTTAAGTAATATTTGAATGGAGGAGTTAGGATTAACGGTTGTAGGGTTATTTGGTTGTGTGCTCGGGCTTTCACACAGACAACAATTACTTGAAGTAAAACTTCTTTCAGCGCGAGTTGAGAGTAGCTCAGAATATTTCAGACTTATGCAACGTTCGTATTACTTATGTCTGGAAAAAGTTTTACTTCAATCGCGCTAAAAGGTTGCACAAAGCGCAAGTGTGATCTTCAGATGGTAGGTGCCTAGCCATTGTACCTAGTAGTAAGTGATGGTAGGTTGAGTTGGGTGGATGGTAGGTACCATCCGGTAGGGATGGATGGGAGGTTGGTCGCTAGTTGGGCGCGTCTCGTTTGGCGCCGCTGAGCACGACGAAGGGCGAGTGCGTCTCCTTCTGCTTCTGCTGCAGCATCTGCAGCGTGTTGAGCGGCGTGTCCGTCGAACTCATCTTCTTCATCAGCTGCAACAGTATCACTTTGTTGATCTTTCTGACAAACTATACAATGGTTTGGCACACGGGCCTAACTCAATTTGATAACTTAATATAAAATTGGACTAGATCCGTGCGCTCAAATATTTCCTGCAGCGAGCCTAGCGCTTCCTTGAAATATAACTGATAAATACAAAGTGGGAACACACCATTCTAAAAATTTGAATTCAGCAACTGCTGCACTGTTGCACATTAGTGGAACGCGCCACTTACAATATGTTGCGCCGTTTAATGAATATGACGTATGGAGGGAGGCTACAGTTTTTTGGTATTTTATGACACCTAATAGTGACTCAAAGTAGAATGAAAAGTTAGTTGAAGTGTAGATATTCAATATAATGTTGAATGACAAGGTACGATGGTTGGATATATCAGCAGCGCTCACCCCCTCCTGCTGCGCCTTCTTGATGCGCTTCTCCTGCTTGTTCTTGCCGGGCCCCTTGCCGTGGAACTTGTGCGACAGGTAGCGGAACGCCTCCTTGGCGCTGAGCGGGCGGCCCTCGTCGTCCACGTACTCCAGCTTGATGCTGGGCCGGAAGCCGCTCTTCTCGCGGAACTCGCTCAGCGGCCCGCAGTGCCCGCCGCCGCGCTCGCGCCGCCCGTACTTGTCGTCCTCGCTGTGTACACAAGGTGTGCTCAATGTGTACATATGTATACCGATTATGAAATTAACTTTGTAGGAGCATTGACATTTTTAATTAGCATGTGCTCTATCTACAACATGAGTGAAACAGAATATAATAGAGTAAGTTCAGCTATTAAGCGACAGATGGGTCTTGGTTCTACAATGGTTCCTACTGTAGCGCAAGTTTTAAGCTTAGTTGATCTTGCATTTTTGCTACTTACGACATGTCATTACTCTACTATCAGTTCAGAAAGCAAAGGGTTGGGTA
Source organism: Maniola jurtina (assembly GCF_905333055.1). Lineage (NCBI taxonomy): Eukaryota > Metazoa > Arthropoda > Insecta > Lepidoptera > Nymphalidae > Maniola > Maniola jurtina. The sequence goes on from NC_060039.1 coordinate 14,760,784, forward strand.
ATGCAATGGCAAATCTAAGAACTCTTTTGGGGTAAAAAAGCGTATAACTCGATCCCAAAAAGGATTTCTGCATTTTGCGTACACGATATATAAAGCAGGGACTAGCTTATGACGGTGGGAGAAGAATAACGGCGGTGGCTCACCCATACGTCTTGTCCTCGATGGAGTAGTTGGCGGAGAGCGCGGGCGGCGGGCGCGCGGGGCGGGGCGGCGCACCCGCGCGCTCCAGGTAGCCCTTGCTGAGCGCCAGCCGCAGCGCGCCCGCCACGCCCGCGCCCAGCGCCGGCTCCGCCTCCAGTCCCGCGCTGGTGCCTGCGCACACGCAGTATATTTAGCAATCAGGTCGGGCTCACGTGACCCGACAAATGCACCAACGGCATCTACTTATACGAGTCATCTACTTATACGAGTCATGAATCTATCATGATCATACTGACGCTAGCGGGCAAGGAATTCACTCGCCGAAGACGCGGAGGACATGTTCGTCAACACTAACATTCGACGAGTACAAGGTAGGACCATACACTTATGATGTACTTGCACCAGGCCAGGCCCCCTTGGTTATACTAAAACACAAGCACAAACAGAGGCGGTCTTAGCCATTGCGAGGCTCCGGGCGGCAGGTCTTGCGAGGCCCTAGTTTGTTCTTCGTGAAAAGTATGTGATGCGAAAGTAGGTCTGTTTGTTTGTTTAGGTATTTTTCATGTTTGAGGAGAAATGCTAAAGTTATACAAATAAATAGAGTTTTAAAATATTTTACATTAAAAGATTTACAAAATTAACAAATACAGAGATGATAAATTTTAAAATTGATATAAGTGGCTTTTCCTAAGACTAAAATCTTTAATTAAAGCGCAATAATCTAACGAATGATAAGACGAAAGATCCACGTAGATTTACCTGCTTTCTTTTGATACCTCGTTTCCTTTTTGAACTACCTGACTCAATTTTTCTGCCGGCATCACGATCACGCGAACTCATTTCGTGAATCTTGTTTTGTTTCGCACAAACAGTCAGAAATAATTTTTAAGTATCACACAGTTTTTTTTACTTTTACCTTACTCAATACTTCAAATACTTTAATTTACACATTTCCAGCTCACTCAACACTAGAACGTAATCTTGGATACTTAGAATAAAACTGTAACTGGACGATTTCTGTACATTTGATATATTTTGAAAATTTTAATCGCAGAAAGTATTATTATCGATATAGATCCCAAAACATTTTTTTTAGAATTTTTGTCTGTCTGTCTATCTGTCAGTCTATCTGTCTGTACGCGCATCATGCGAAAACTACTGAACGGATTTAAATGAAAGGTGCACTGAAAGTGCTCCGGGTTAATATATAGGGTAGTTTTCATTCCAAAAAAATTAAGGATTCTTCGAGATACAGGATCAAACTTTTTATCGATTTTACTCAATAACTCCGTCAAATTTAAACCGATTTTCACAATTCTTTTTTTTACAAAGGTATAGTACTGTCAGGTTGGTACCATGTAAGGTTGGTGAAGATCTGATGAACAGTTTCGGAAATAGAGGCTGGAACTCCTCAACGGGTAACAGCATAACGATCGCGATCAGTATAATAGCTTAGTAGAAAGTAGATTCTTAGTCATAACTAGTTGACCCGCCCCGGCTTCGCACGGGGAGTCTACCTGTTCCATAATACCACCCATATTTTGTCTATGGAATAGATAGGCTCCCTGTGCGAAGCTGGGGCCGGTCAACTAGTATTCAATAAAATTGAAAGATATGTAGCGAGCGCAACTTTTTTGTTTAATACAGATAAAAAAGAGAAATATAAACGAGCTCAGCCATAACAAAATTTTATGTTTCAAAGCACCTCACTCTACTTTTCTCATGTTTTTTATCCCGGAAAGACAAAGAGTTCCTAGGGGGATTTTCAAAAACTTACCATGTGTATTAAGTTCCGGGTATCAAATAATATACAATAAAAGCGCGAGCGAAGCGAGCGCGAAATTTTTGATATATTATTTACAAAAAAAAACCATATTAATATTAGCTAAAGTCCTTTTCAGGGCCCATCTTCTTAGCTAAAATTTGGTATAATTCAGAGATAGCTTGCGCACAAATACTTTATCCCGAGTTTCCACGACGTTTTTTAAAACCCGAATCGATGGGAACGAAGTTTCGGGCATCAACTAATACAATATAAAAGCGCGAGCGAAGCGAGCGCAAAATTTTCGATATATTTGAATAAGAGAATGGTAAATTCGAGCCTTCAGGTCCAAAATGTTGAATTCCTAAAATGTTGAATTCTTATAATGTTGAATTTGTTGTGTGAATGTTGAAATATTTGATTTATCGTGCAAAATGTCAGAAAAAAATACCCGAGTATGGAACCCTCGCCTCGGTGCGCGAGTCCGACTCACAATTGGCCGGTTTTTTTTTTTTGTGAATTACGTATAAGCATATGCGAATTAAAAGCTTACTTTTAAGATTCAACATTTAATTTTGGGAATTCAAATTCAACATTTTGCGAATCCAACATTTTGGGATTTAACATTTAGCAACTCCGAAATTCAACATTTTGCAAATTCAACATTTTACGAATTCAACATTTTAAGCCTGAAGGAATTCGAGAATGAGTCTATTTTAAGCTTTCTTTGTCTGGGAGTTTGAACCCCCAAAACCTTACCAGTAACAATTTTGTAACTCATACTGCAAGCAAAATAATTCTAAGGTGACAAGAACTGACGAACGAAATAAAATACGGGGATTGCCCGAGCGATGAATTAGTTAGCTAACTTTATTTTAATTTACCGTTATTTAATAACCTTAATAAGTAATTAAAGATCAGAATCAAAAGTTTTAATTAAAAAATATGTTTAAAAAATGTATATTTTTTATAATTTGCTTGGGTTGTTGCGCGAGGCCCCTGCAAGAGCGAGGCCCCGGGCGATGGCCCCGTTCGCCACCCCCTAAGACCGCCACTGAGCACAAATACAGCAAGGCAAAAATCTACGAGTTGCCTGTAAAAAAAATTCAGTACAATCCGTCTACTGCGTTTCGATCTATAATGCTATGCTACATAAATATATTGTATTGAATATGAGTGGCATAGCTACCCGCGGCGAGGTCGGGCGGCTGCTCGCTGTCCACGTCGACGCGGCTCCACGCGCCCGCGTTGTCGTCCGCCTCCAGCTCCAGCTCCATCTCCTCACGCTCGAAGTCCTAACACACATACCACACAAATGAGGCTTTTCTTTCGTGGGAAAATGGGCATTTTAACCTAGTTTTATTATGTGCAGTTTTTGATTGGATATAATTCCTCATTGGCTTAGTAGAACATTTGTAGTCTATATTATGGTCGAAACAGAGAACAGCTTGCTTTTATCGGCTGGTACTAAACTTGCGACATAGCGGTTGGCACACGTCACAGACTGATACAGCGCTTGTTGTTGCCTAAACTAGTTTTACTTCAAAAATCGTTACAGTATAGAGGCTTCAATAGGCTGAACAGTCACCATGATCTCGGCGGTCTGGTCGCGGTTGCCCGCCTGCCCGTAGGTGGGGATGTCGCCCAGCGTGCGGCAGAACTCGGCCGTCGCGTCCAGCACCATCACGCTCTCCGCGCCCTCCGCCTCGTCCGGCTCGCCCTTCACCTGCTGCAGAATCTCCTCCACCTGCGGACGATAAAGTGCTGCTGTAGCTGGCAGCACAAGTGAAGGCGATCACAATGGAACGGAGACGCCGAAATGATATAGGGTATCCAAGAACCTGCATAGCTACAAACAATAAGAAGACGGCACTAGTAAACTTGCGGTCAAAATAACACACTCACTACCACAATCAAGGCTGCGCGGTCACTGTGAAATAGAACATCTTTTGTTAGCTTTCTGTGTTGGTAGTCAGTTTGAGTTGAGGATCAGCACACCTCACATCAGCTCACCTTGGGCACGCGGCTGGCGGCCGCCTCCGCTTGGCGCAGGCGGCGCGCGCGCGCTAGCGCGGCCTGCAGCTCTGTGTCCACCTCCGTCTCCTCGTCGTCCACGACGGCCGCGCTGGAGAACTGCTCCGGCTTCACCTCTAAACACAACATTATATTATAAACGATTCACTTTACAGTTAACAATGATTTCTTAACTACTTAAACCGTTTATACATATATCTCAACAGGTAGAAACATTTAAGATTTTGCATCATTGTTACGAATATCTCACACACTTATTAGTATTAGGTATATACGCTTCATTTGAGCGGAATACGGTAGAGTAATCAAATTCTCATCCCGCAATTTGATGCTGGATTTCAACGCTTTGTGTTATAAGTGACACCGAGAGTCTTCCGTGCAGGGCCTGCATGGAGGTCGATGAAACACGGGCGTGGCAGAACAAGGAGAGCGCCATTTGGGATCCCTAACCTCACTTCCTGAAGCCCTCCGCAACCTGGGCGGTCTACTCGGCTTCTGGAGCGAACTTGGATGGCTGGAGTGAAGACTTCGGCGGGAAGGAGCAACGCACGCACAACAGACGGAAACGTTTAAGTGCGGAAACCAGCCCAGAGAGAAGAAAGAAAGAAAGTTACCTGTGTCGTCGGTGTCCAGCGGCGCCGTGCCCGCCTCGTGCTCGTCCACGTCTATCGGTTCCTGCTTCGGCTTCTTCCGTATTTTGCCCTGCACCACAAACAACAATGACACACTTTATTACACATATTGGCAAGTTTTATTTTGTACCTGAAAGTACTAACAATAAAGAGAAAAAGAAAGAAATGAAAGGACAAAGGCACAGTTCACGCCAGTCAGGGAACTTGTAACAAAACGTCGACGGATCGACGTCACTGACAGACGCCAAATGTTAGTACATTTTACACAGGTAGCCCTAAAGTAACCTATTTTTTTTTTTTAATTTTACGTCACTATAGCCTAAATACATTATCATACATATTGTCGATTCAGAATCAAACCGAGAGTTCCCTCACTCTACTTCACCCTAACAAAGGGGTAAATCGTCAAAGACACAGCTAGTATCGCGGTACCTTCTTCTTGAACTTCTTGAACTTGGCGAGCACCTCGTGCTCCTCCATGTAGTCGGAGGCGACGCGCAGCTCCGGCAGCTGCAGCGACTCCAGCCGCTTGTCCGGCCCGCCCGCCACGCGCTCCGCCCTCTGTAACCACCACAAGCGATACAGTTCCATCTACAGCTCTGGGTTATCTTAGACCAAATCATCACTTTCCATCAGGTGTGATTGTGGTCAAGCGCTTGCCTATAGTGAATAAAAAATAAAACTGCGCTAATAGTAGTTTATCTACACCTATGCTTTAAATCCTCAACAGTAAGCTTATTGCCAACATTGTAGTTTGTGATACTGCATAATGGGGGTTATTAAAACATGAGTGTGAGTTCCAAAACCTAGCCTCAGTAGTAATGGTATCACACAAGTGTTTTGATGTCTAATTATGTAGCTTCATACACTACTTTATCTAAGCTCCCATTTTAAAATCCAAATCATAAAATCTTGGTAACATAATATTATTTTGTCACAACCCATAAACTTTTCTTGATAAATATTGCAGGGAAAAAACATTGAACTAATATTCTTCACAATGTTTAACACCTATTGAGTATACATTTTCCGACACAATAATTTTTTATCAACAAAAAATACAGTAATTAATTATTAAAATTAAATATGGCACCAAACCACAATTCAATCATATCAACAAAAGTAAATTATAGACAATAGCCACAGACAATGGCATAAGTAGGGGGCAGTGGACTCACCATCATGTCCTTGAGGCGCTTGGCCTGCAGCGCGTCGTCGTCGCCGATGAAGAAGCCCTTCCGCTTGTCGGCCTTGCCGCCGTCGATCTCGTCGTCGTACTTGGCCAGCACGGGGCGCGCGAAGCCCAGCGACGCCTCCAGCTCCGCCTCCTCGTCGTACGCTTGGTAGCCCGCGCGGGCTTTCTTGCGCTCTAGGATGTTCTAGAAAATCAATTAGGGTTTAGATCACATTACTCCATACCAGTGGTAGATTCATCCATCTTTAAGTCGTCGACATTCCATGTACACGCACGAACGTTTTGCGTCATCGTTCGTCATACGTATAACTAAGGTTTGGAATACTCTTCTGTGAACTGTGTTTCCTACCAATTACAATCCGGGTATCTTCAAAACAGAGGATTGAATAGGCATCTTCTAGGAAAACGCGTCCCATCTTGGGCCACATCATCACTTTCCATCAGGTGTGATTGTGGTAACACTATCACTACACTGTGTGTGCACTAAGTACAAGGTGCGAGTATATCGCCAGTCGGTGCTCCTACCTTCTTGTACTTCTCGTCGTCCACGAGGTTGACGTTGACCAGCACGTCCTCCGCGTCGTCGGCCAGCAGCTCCTTGTCCGCCAGCGTCAGGATCGTCATGCTCTCGTCCGGCAACTGCCGACAAATCATTGCTTTCAACTCTCTCTAACACACTCACAGAAACAAACTTAAACTCTAACTTCTCTGATTTCATTTTAAAAAAACACGCAAAAAGTTGTTTCAGTAATTTGTAATGTTACCTACATATTACTCTCTCTATTTTATTTTTTTATTCTATCACTATTTTCAGATCATCTTTTCGTTATTTATTGTAATATTATTGCGGGTCTATCTGGTTTTTTTTTAATGTGTTCACAACGCTTTAACAAAGTAGTTCTCTTTTGTAGTTTCAGCTTCTCTTTAGACATGCTGTGGTCGTTTCAAGTAGGTTGCAATCGCATTTATGCAATGCATTATTTACTTAACCAAGTTCACTGATTGTAACCAGCTTAACAACCCAAATAAAAAAGAACCCTGAGCACCAATTTTAACTCAGTCAGCTAAAGGTGAGTGTTCCTGACGGCGAGCAAGTACTCACGGCGTCGATGTCGTGCGCCACTCGCAGCCCCTTGAGATGCTTAGTCGCGTACGCCTTGTCCCGCTCGCTGCGCTGCTCGTCCGCCACCAGCGCGCCCAAGCCGAACTCCGCGTCCATTTCATCCAGCAACGCCGCCTGTCAACCACACTATGCATTGCACTCAAACTCAAAAACTAATCATTTATTCAAAGTAGACACTATTGTGCTTCATTTTAGTGATCAGAATTGTTAGATTCATAAGATAATAAATTACGTATACTTAAATCTAAAGCTACGAGCGTTCGGAACGCGCCGAATGTTGAAGTTAAACTTCTTTGGCCACGGCTTGAGATATTGCTTGAGAATAACTCAGTAGGGTTACGTACCCAAAGCAAACAGGGCCTGCCTTTCTTCCTCATCACATCTGATACAAACAATATAAGCATCAGTTACCCGTTTGGCCGCCTCACGCTTCTGCTTCTCGATGTCGCGCGACTTGCGCACCCACGCCGACGCGTCCTCCTCGTCCGACTCCTCCGCCAGCAGCGTCGTTTGTAACCTGTCGCAGTAAGCACACTAATTACCCAATTTATCTATTCATACATATAAAACGATAACAAAATGACTGACCGACATATTAACATACAACTTAAACTGTTCAATCTATATGTCACAGCAAAATGACCTAAGCCAGGACTTCACCTTATCCCTTGGGGATATCGCTAACTCCCGGGAGATGTTAAAACGACAACTCAATTTCACTAAACAAATCTAGTGATATCGTAGAATACTGATCACCTGATAATATTAAGATAATATTACCCAATAGAACCTAACTGTGTTCCTTCCTTTTTTCCATGTTGGAGGGAAAAAGGAAGGACACATTAAAAAAATGTAACCCAACCAAAGTTCAGATTTTGGCGCCCTTCTTCTTGTTCTGGGATTATAGTTATTACTGCGTTGGGTTAGATTAGAACATAGGGCGTCCATGTTTCCTGCCACACATAACTTAAATATCTTCAAGACAAGAGTAAATAGGCATCTTCTAGGCAAGTGCGCTCCAACTGAGACCTCATCATTGCTTTTTTTAAGCATGATTGTTGTCAAGTGCAAGCCTATCATGCAATAAAAAACTACACAATAACCGCATGAAAACTGTAGTGTTGCTTGGTTGCAGCCTGTGCTAGCACTCACTTGTTCTCGAGCTGGCGCTTCTCCCGACGCTCCTCCAGGCGCTCGCGCAGCTTGTCGGCCTTGCGCTGCTGCGCCAGGTTGGCGGCCGGCTTGTGGTAGAACTCGCCCAGGTCATCCTTGATCTTGCCATCCTCTGTACATACAAACACGTACATCACTACCCGTATTATAAATGCGAAAGTGTCTGTTTGTCCTTCAATCACGCCATAAGTTTACATAATTAATCACCACTATATCATCTTCTAAATATTATTCATATAAATCTAGCAACTCTGACCATGGTTAAATGGTGTCTTTTGGTCAAATCACTTTGAATAAATGTTTTTGAAGAATGTCTCACCGGCGTGTTTCTCAGCCACCTCGAGTGGCTTGAGGCCGAGCTTGGCTCTCAGCCTGTTGGTCTCCTCCACCGACAGGCTCTCCTGCGCCGAGCTGGACACGGGCGCGGGCGAGTCGCTGGTCGAGTCCTGACTCCTGCTGGTGTCCCTGTTCAAACAATACTGTTCATAAGTAATCAACTAGAACGACAGACACGTACCAAGTCTGTGTACCGTGTGTCTAAGCTTAACTAACGTACGTGCTAAACAAATATTTGCTATAAGCTATAAACAATATATCAGTATAGAAACTGGCAAGAGAAGAAACATTATATTATATTAAGTGTACTAGTCACTACAGTGTGGATTCAAGTGCAAACCTATACTGTAGTTAAAAATAAAAACCGGTCAAGTGCGAGTAGGACGCGGACACGAAGGGTTCCGTACCATCGCACAAGATATACCTAACAATTTATGTAGAACACTGCAAGTAAATAATGGACTATGCCATCTATACGTGATTTAGTAAATTCGTGAACATACTTTAATTTTTTTTGTGATGTGATCAAAAAATTTACAGTTTTCGAAATTTTTTCCTTTACTTGTGCTGTAAGATCTACCTACCTGCCAAATTTCATGATTCTGGGTCAATCGGAAGTACCCTATAGGTTTTCTTGGCAGACACGATAGACAGATAGATAACAATCCTATAAGGGTTACTTTTTCCGTTTGAGGTATGACCTCCTCGACTACAGAGGGCGCCACAACACAACTAACACCACTGACCTGTACACGTCATCGTGGGCGCGGTAGTCCCTGGAGTGGGTGTCGTGGTTGTCGTGGGCGCGGCCGGCGCTGCGGCTGCGCGAGCGCACGCCGTTGTTCTTCACCAGATGCGAGTCCACCGGCACCTCCTCCACTACAACAATACCTTGCCATTTACACACCGCCTACAGTTAACCTACTCTTTCAGGGTCTACACAGATGGTATGCTTTTGAACTGCAGGCGCTGGCAATATTGCAGTTTAGAAGCAGATCTAAGGCAGAGCACACATGTGAAAGACATGTGAATTGTGCAGTCAGTCAGTGTTGCCATTAAGTTATATCATAATCATATCTGAACTGCAATTGTACAGTCAAAATGCAGACTATCTGTCTTGACCTTAGTGGATTTCATGATTTTTCCTTAACCGAAACCGTGGCTTACTGTCCGAAAATAAAGCAATTTACAGCCGAGTAATATTTACTAAACCGGACTGTTAATTACTATTTCGGCCCGAGACTTGTATAGTACTTTTCTCTCATTTGCATTGTTAAGAAGCAAGAAACAAATGAATACAACAAAAGTTACTTTGCAGTTTGCACAGAATGAAATCTTTTTTTTAAAGTTTGAAAACAGGTTTCATTTTCATTTAAAATTTAAAATAATAAAATTGTGTACCTAAGAAGACCTAACTTATATTAGTGTGCATTTAGATTTTAGAGTATTATCAGGTCTTAAATATGATTACAATAACTATAGTAATTATGTACACCAGATTTTATTATTCTTATTATTTGCTTAAGCTCACTTTCAGGTCTGCAGTTGTTACAGCCATCATTTTGATATTTTAAACATTTATTAAGTTTTTTATAAGTATACAAATGATAGCATTATAAGTGAATAGTTACGCAGAAAAATACTGGAGAAGCTATAATCACAACTTAACAAATCAGCAAAACTAGTCTTGCAAAAATTATAAGTTTTCAAACAAACCTATTATTTCTTAAATAAACTTTTTTTTTAAATCTTTTAAAGGATTTAAGTTTTGACAATACTGTGTGAACTTATATTTTCTGGGGTAAAAAGTAGCCTATGCCACTCGCCAGATCTTTAACTATATCTATGCAAAAAAATCACATCAATCGGTTGGTTTGTTGTGATGTGATTGAAGGACAAACTATCACACTTTCGCATTCATGAGTAGTGAAGACACAATAAAGGAAAACATCGTGACGAAACTGTATTGTTGAGAGTTCTCTAAAAGTAATGTTCTCATAAGTGTAAGCATTCTGCTAATCTGCACTTGTCTCTCATACTGGACTGTTTGCCTAATGTGTTATATACCTAGATAAGATGTCTTGAAGATAGAAAATCTACAAGTTAAACAACACTTAACCAGAGTACAAGTAGCAAATTGCCCATCGATAGCAATAGAGATACTAACAGTAAGTTGTTTTCCTGTCGCTCTGTGTATTTTAACATTGGACTACAAATATTTATGAGCTCATAATTTTTTCCTCTTTCATTTGATATCCTACTTGATACAATAGCAAAAAAAAATTACCTGGACCTTAATAACAAATTGATTGACACCTTTTTCATGGAAATCGTCCCAGCAATTTAGGCCCTACAGTGGCACATACATAAATAGACTGCCATATATCCCTTCCTTTTGGCTTTGTCGTACTTGGGTAAAAAATGAATGGGCAATGGGTTGCATTGATGATGATATTTTTCAGGATGTGATCAATAAAATTGTTTGTAATTGATGTCCAAACTCTGGATGATAGTCTCATTTTTATTAGTCTTTGTCCTAACAGATTTGATTTGATATAACACCATAATATCTTTATCAAAAGGAACAGCCTTACATAAATGTAGATTACTAATCTAACCCTTCTGTTATGAAGTAAAATGGGTTTGGAACCATCATGCTACCTAGGTTTCCTCCATTAATTACTTCCGAGTTTTTCAATACAAGCTATACAGTGCAGATAGAAGCGGGCTAACTTGGAAGGGGTATAGGAGAATAGCCCCCTGGTAAGTTTTAGGTTTAGTTAGTCATACATATTAAAATCTTGATTCAAAATTAAAATCGTCTGTAGTATGTACATTACTAGTAGGTTCCGGTAGATGATAAGTAATACCAACCTCACGGGAGCAGCACTCGGGATGCAGATTTATCTCAAATGCCACCATTCTGAAATAATGAGCAGAATATGCCATTATCCTTGTCAAGTCATAAAAACGCTAGGACTAGCAGTGACCTTCATCATACATTCAACATTGTCTAAGAACATTATGTTTTAAAGGAAAAGTGTATGGCCGATTCACATTATTGACCTTGCATTCCAATTCCCACTTTATTTGTCTGTCCGTCCATCTGTCTTGGACTTGTCTATTTTGTTTGGCTTTATAATATTTTTGTCATGTAACATATGACATGTACAAGCAGTGTTTGAATTTTTACTATAAAGGTCTTTTAGTGTAGTGATTTGATAAAGAGAGCCAGCGCATGCCAGAGCTTTGTTATTTTAAAAAAGCTGAAAGTTTCTATGCATATTGCGCTAATCATTCCTCCCAGTGTTGGGGGCTATAGGCAGAGAAACTTATAGCTTTTATAAAATTACGAAGGTCTGGCACGCGCTGGATCTTAGTCCAGTGGCGTCACTGGGCTCAGGTTTCCAGTCTTATTCTCTTATTATCGCTGGTAAAATTGCAGTAGACTAATGTAAACAATGCTGCATTTTAGTCCAACGCTGATAATGCTAACCAGCCAACATTCAACATTTAAGTCGTAGGTTATAGTAAAATGAAGATCACTAGCCAGTGTCTAGCGTGTATAGAAAATGTACAAAGGCTACTAACCGTCAGGGGAGCGGTCCTTCTTGCGATCCTTGTGCTTCCTGTGCCTTTTGCGTTCCCGCTCTTCGCCCTCCAAAGGCGATCGTGACCTACTCCTGTGCTTCTTCTTTTTAGATTCCTTTTTGTGTTTTTTAGACCCCATTCTCTATTTAGTAGACTTTTTGACAGTCTAGAATCTAGATTTGGTTTTAAATTTACATACAGCTTTTCTGAATCACTTTAACGTACACGTAAATAAATAAAATTCATCAAAACACGTTTTTGATTTCGTATTATTTTGAACAATTTTGACATTTATACCGCCATTTGCTTTTGGGTTTTCCGTTTTGGTAATGCGTTTTTTCAACTGACTATTCAGCTCTGGATTCCAACTTTTTGAGTCCTTAGCAGTCATCGACGTAGATATTTATATACTTAGCAGTAGTTAGCCCTATATGCCCAGAGTACTTATGAAAGTCTGTTTTAAAATTTACAGGTACAGCGCTTTCATAATATGATACCACCGAGTTGCTGGGCGCACCAATCAAGCCTTCCACCCGGTGGACACAGCTGGCTTGATGCGCGTACAGCTAGATGGCAATTTGCTGTCGGCCGCGTCTGTTGAGCTGGAGTTGGATAGTAAACTGCTGGACGCCTGCCGGCCCAAGCAGGTCGACAAGCGGACTGATCGCGTCAAGAAGAAGAATTAGTTTTCAATAGATAATAATATACTTAGTATAGAATATAGATAATATAGAAATAGTTAGTAGAGTTCATTATAAACGCTACAAATAAAACGATATTTTGATTGTTTATGTTTAATCGTTATAATGTAATAGTCGGGTAAGACGTGAGCACGTGTCGCGCTGATCAAGGCTCGGTGTTCTCAAAGTGCGTGCGCGGCGCGCGAGCGGCGTCGCGGCGCACGCGTGTGGCACGCACCAGCTCGGGCGTGGGCGGCCGCCGCACCGGCTGCGTGGACGCCATGCGCAGGTGCGCGTACAGCGGGATCTAACGTCAACTCAAACACATTACTTCTGAACTCAAGGCTGGCGAATGCAATGGACTATAAAATAGTAATCGAAACTAGTAACAGTTATAGGTAATAGACATTAGTTCTAGGTCAATGGGACCCTATAGGTTTTCTTGACAGACACGACGGACGGACGGACGGACGGACGGACGGACAGACAGACGGACAGACAGACAACAAAGTGATTCTATAAGGGTTCCGTTTTTCCTTTTGAGGTACGGAACCTTAAAAATCAAAAGTTTGTTCTGCTGGCTTTGTCGAGTATCACCCCTCCATCTTGCCTCCGTGATCACATAGGATTCGCTCTGTCTAGACAATGGTAACTTGGTAAATAGATTCGTGAGAGCTGTTGAAAGAGCGTACTGCCATATGTATATTTTTGGGGCATGTGATCAAGATAGCCAAAGCTGGTAGAATATGGATCTCTTTACGCTGAAGTGGCTATACGAACCGTGGGGAGTGAGTCGTCGAGCTTCGGTGGCGGTTGCGGTTCGGGGCGGCGCGGCAGGGCCAGGTGGTGGCCCAGCAGCGGCTCGGCGCACGGCGCGCCGAACGTACTCGTGCGCAGCTCCCGCGCGGTGATGTCGCGCAGCGTGTCCACCACCGCCTGCCCCGGCACGAAGCGCGACACCCAGCCGCCGCGCCACACCTGCATACCGCATAGTTGCTACTTTTATACATAACTAACTAGCTGTACCCGGCATGCGTTGCAATGCCGTAAACAAACATGATTTTTTTTTATTCACATATATATATAGTTTTTTTGATGCAGGAACCATCTCGGGCGCCCTCAGAACACCCTACCAAAGTTTCATATCAATCTGATCAGCGGTTTAGCCGCCTATAGAACACAAACATACAAACATTGATTTTTATTTAAGTATAAGAAGATATGACGTCTATATAGGAATTAGTAGATCGATTCCGAAAAACCTGCATCAATCTTTATTACAGTCGCAATTTATGTGATTGGTTGATATGTATGCTGTTATTGTTGCAACAATGCATTGCAATTTGCAGCCAATAGAAAGCGAGATCAACCAATCAGAGGCGATTGCGATCGTGACATTGTAGCTATTTTAATCCTACCTTGAACTATAAAAAAATGTACCTTGAAGGTGGTGAAGCTGGCCACCTTCCGGACGTCGGGCGGGAAGCGCGTAACGTTGATGTTCCACGGCACGAAGCTGCCCAGCGTCTGCAGGTACTCGCCCGACAGCCTCCACATGCGCACGCTGTAGTCCGACGAACCGCTGCCGCCACACAAACAACAAATACAGAAAACTATCCGCCACAACGTACTCTTACCATGAATTCAGTTACGTTGCCAACGTAGAAGAAAGAGGAAATACAGAAAAGTTTCAGACAGAATTATCTTATCATTTATTCAGATGACAACTTTGCAAACATGGTAATGCAATAAGCTGAACTGCTTCTTTGTTCTTGTGGTAAAAGTTTGGAACATGTCTGTTAAGACATTTTCGGTAGCAGCTCGGCGATGGGATTAATTTTATAAAAGTGTTAATAAAAAGAGAACATTTTACACCGAACTTGTAGACCAAAGCACTAGAAGATCATATCGTAATAGTAGTGAAGTAGGTAATTTGCGTGAAGCTGAACGAGCTGTTACAATGCAACTGCTTTGTCTTTAGAAATAGTCAGAAGTACAGCGTATTGCGTTCGCCACTCGGAGAAGCACCGGAATGAGAACAAACCTGAGCACGAGCCGAAGGTCATCGATGTAGGCGAGCGCAGTGACGCAGCGCAAATGAGCGCGGTAACTGTTGAGCAGTAGGGGCAGCGGCTGGTCGCGCACGCTGCGCTTGGCGCGCCCCTCTATGCGGTCGCGCCACGCGCAGAAGCATCGGAATGAGAACAAACCTGAGCACGAGCCGAAGGTCATCGATGTAGGCGAGCGCAGTGACGCAGCGCAAATGAGCGCGGTAACTGTTGAGCAGTAGGGGCAGCGGCTGGTCGCGCACGCTGCGCTTGGCGCGCCCCTCTATGCGGTCGCGCCACGCGCAGAAGCATCGGAATGAGAACAAACCTGAGCACGAGCCGAAGGTCATCGATGTAGGCGAGCGCAGTGACGCAGCGCAAATGAGCGCGGTAACTGTTGAGCAGTAGGGGCAGCGGCTGGTCGCGCACGCTGCGCTTGGCGCGCCCCTCTATGCGGTCGCGCCACGCGCAGAAGCATCGGAATGAGAACAAACCTGAGCACGAGCCGAAGGTCATCATGTAGGCGAGCGCAGTGACGCAGCGCAAATGAGCGCGGTAACTGTTGAGCAGTAGGGGCAGCGGCTGGTCGCGCACGCTGCGCTTGGCGCGCCCCTCTATGCGGTCGCGCCACGCGCAGAAGCATCGGAATGAGAACAAACCTGAGCACGAGCCGAAGGTCATCGATGTAGGCGAGCGCAGTGACGCAGCGCAAATGAGCGCGGTAACTGTTGAGCAGTAGGGGCAGCGGCTGGTCGCGCACGCTGCGCTTGGCGCGCCCCTCTATGCGGTCGCGCCACAGGAACGGAAACATCAGCCGCAGTTGTGGCATGTTCACGTGCACCTGGACATTGAGGTTAGCAAAGCATGAGCGCCTACGGGGCAAAATTGTATAGGATCTGCTGGGCAAGTGTTCTAGGTCTACCTCCTACTTTCCTAACCTACCTCGTCATTGATTCCCATTAGACTCGATTGTCGTCAAGGCAAGCCTACCTTGCGAAAAAATAAAAAGCTCTGGCTCTCACGTGGGAAGCTCACCATCCTTAACACAAAAGTTGTGATTCTCCCATAGCTACAGCGTATAACGGCAATTGTTTCAATTGGCTGATGGTATTCTTGCTGTAGCCGGTAGTAAGTATGGCAGCCAATCAAAGGCGATTGCGATTTTCACTCGGACACGTAGTTATGTAGCATGTATCTAGCTAACAAATTAAGGCAGAAAGCCTTATAATATCGCCGCAACTTATTTTATTGGTAAATAGCTGCACATGTTTTTTGGTTTTGTCACCGTCGAAAACTAACTTCTGATAAGTAATCCCGTGAAAAAATGTATTATGTAGAATTTTTCCCGTCTTGCCTGTTCATTTACGAGGTAGTTCTTCATAAGCCAGACTTTGATGTATCCCACAGTGGTGCCAGTAAAGAGAAAGTCGTTGTCGACGTCCGTCGCGAAGGCGGAGACGTAGTCCCCGGTGGTGTGGATGCCCTGGAAGGCGCCTTGCAGCCCGCCGGCCGGGTGGTCCGACCAGCACTGCACCTGGCCATTCTCCAGACTTACTATGAGGGACGCTGCAATACCGAGTTACAAACTATTGTAATTAGATTAGTCTTTAAAGATACTGATGATCTCCTGCTGAGATTTCGAGGCATGGTTCAGTTTCGAATTTCGATGTATTAAACTGGAGAAGTATCTGAGTATACATACTCACATACAATATGGCATCACATATTTCGGTAAGCGTCCCGTGGCCAAACATCCTTGCCACAGGAAACCCAAACAAGGATGTTTGGCTAAATTCTGATCTATCGACTGTGCTGGGTAAGTACGACGCTAACCCGAGCCGGTAACCAAATGAGAATGAAACTTTGAATTGGGCTTGTCCGTATTCTACGTGTCTCGGAGAGCACCCGGTTAATATCAATAACACCCAATCTAGTCACTGAATACCTCAAACCCGAAATTTTACTAAAGTATGCGGAAGAGCCGTGATAGTCTAATGGTTATTGCTTTCCCGAATGGGAAGTCATGGGTTCATCATACTTCATCACACATCATCACTTTCCATCAGGTGTGATTGTGGACAAGCGTGCCCACAGTAATGAATTTAAAAAAGTACCCACCTACGTGCATATGGCAGGGCCTGGTGGTGAGGAAGATCATTGCGTGCGCGGCGAGCTGGCGCATGTGCTGCGCGCGCGCCGGCAACGTCACCGTGGATACGCGGCGTGCGCGCGCCTTCTGCATCGCAGCCGAGGAGTCGATCAGCTCACGACCGCTCATGCTGCTAAACAACTCATTGTAATAAATATGGCCTCCTCCTGAGATACACTGACCTTTATGATGATACTACTTAAAAGGCATTGAAACCTGGTACTTCTTTGTCGGAATAGGATAAAAATTTAAATTACCTCGGTCGCTTTATTGTGGACATGCTGCGTCGACCAGTCGCTGCTGACGTGGCTTGCGGCGAGGCGGGGCGCTTGCTGTACATCAACTTTATACGCAACATGGGGTCCGTGCATGAGAAACGTCTGTGGAACAATAATCATCAGCTTGTTAATTCCATGTCCCATAGCTGTCCAAGCGACTCCCCTAAGTAAGCTGTTTCCCTTCGTAAATGACCACATCACTTACCTCGAGGTGAGATTGTAGTCAAGGGCTAACTTGTAATGGATTACAAAACCTATCTATTTATTTCACAATGTGAAACTTGTCCAATAATAGTTGGGATTTAAAAATTTCAAGTGCCCGAGTTCTCGAACTCTGTGTCGTGACGGTTCCAATCCATAGGATTGGAACTATAGGCTAGGATCCTATTGTATTTTGTTCATACCTGTATGGCTGGCCAGTCTCCAGCTTCCAAAAGACGAGCTCCGAGTTGTAGGAGGCGGTGGCGAGCGAGAGCGGCGCGCGCACGGCCGCCGCAAGCACGTCATCCGAGTGCCTCGTCTCCCACGCCTTGCCGCTGGAGCTGGTGCCCGAGTCCTCGAACTCTGTGACGTGGCGGTTCCAACCCACTGCTAGGATCCTATTGCATTTTTGAGGTCATGGATATTGAATATTCCTTTTTTTGATAGACTGATGGAATATAATATCTCTATCAGAAATCTAGCAAAATCTATACCACGTGAGCTTCGTTACACTATCTATAATACCCTAATTAAACCACACTTAATATACTTAATTGAAGTCTGGGGAAGTGCTGCCAAGACAAGATTAGCTCATCTGCAAACTGCTCAAAACAAATTAATAAAAATTCTTTTCCAATATCCCTTTAGAACATCAACTAAAAAACTTTATATTGACACCAAAATTATGAACGTTCATCAGTTATATATATACAACACATGTATTTTTGTTAGAAAAACTATAAATAAAACAATCCACACAGATATCACATTTACTAAAATTAAAACTAAAACTCGTCGAGCCAGTTACCTTGTCCTACCCAAAACCAGAACAAATTATGGCAGAAAAACCCTTACCTATGAAGGAGCTAAACTATACAATAAAATACCGGCACAGATAAAAAATGTACACTCATTCAATGCATTTAAAACTGAGTTAGCTGCTCACATTATGAGTAATTCAAGTTACTTCGATAAATGCATTGAATGAGTACTATTTATTTATGCAATAAAATGGCGAATAGTGTATTCTTAGAGTTAAGTTCTCATGTGAATGACTTTTCTATGTCTTTATGAGAATAAATATCTTTAAACCTAAACCTAATATGTCAGACCCTCAACTTGTAGACTGTGGCGATAAGTTTTGTTCATCACAAAATTTATTGCAGTTTCAAAAGTTTTTTCTTGTGTCCTCTATTTGCTGACTTGATAGTCGGAGACTTAGGATGGCTTGGTTTTTTTTTTCATTACCTTTTGGACGTTTCCAACCATTGGACCAAAATGAGCAGCTTTGTCTTTTTTTTCGACGGAATTTACGGTTCTCTTGCTAAAACTAAACTGTGAAACGGATTGGGCAATCAAAAGAATTGCGATTTTCACATTAAATATCATCATTCACATCTATATGTTTGGTGTTGCTAATTGGATGTTCGGTTTATTTGAAAGAAATAAAGCTACTGTAAGAAAACTTAGATATACTTATTTGATATTTATCTATAGCAAATAAAATAACCTTCCTTCCACCCAGAAGCAGTTAGTAACTTCACACATATGTTCAATTTCCATACTTCTTAAACAAAGGCCCGTGTTAAAGTTCCAAACCTACAAAAATATTTGTTTAAAGCATTTATATAGCTGGATAAAAAAATTGTTGTCAGAGATTGCGTTTTTTGAAACGAATAGCGAACCGATGAAAACTTTTTATATACCTAAAGTTCAGTGGTTTTTTTCATCGCCTATGAACATTTGCAGCACCAGGGGAATCACCATCTTGCAGATGCAAAGGGTTTACCCGGAAAATAGAGCGAAGAAGAGGTGGAGGTTTTTATCCATAGGCCGTTGGGCAGCATCCCTGATGCAGTCGGGCATACCTACCTGAAACACTGAGGTATCCATGAGGATGTTCCTCCTCCCCCAAACTAAAAAGATAACCTTAAGAGTGCCGTTTCTGGCACCAGTAAGCAACAGCTGAAAGCCAGGGTCAAAGCAAGCGGCCGTGATCTCCACGGGAATCAGCTCCCCGTGCAGCAGGCGCGTGTGCGCATCGCGGACCAGCACGTTGCGCTTACCTGTGATTGAAGTGATTCATCACTCATCACTGAAAACACTGAACTTCGTGAGACTTTAGTGGCATTTTGCCTAACTTGTAGTTCTCGGGCTTGGTTTGACAACTTTGAGGTCTTAAGGTGTCAGAATGGTGACCTAATACCTGGAAGCGTTGTATTGGTAACCCTCCACTACAGTGACTAAATGACATCAAATGAGTAGCAGGAAACTGCTGCACTGGATTCAGGCACCACAATATCGTGGCATGTATAAGTCCCTACAGGAGATATATTACATATTTCAGGCAGTGGATGTCTACTAGGAAGTTGGTAGACTTCTTGGGATTGATACCCATCAAGTAACAGTCTTTTATTGATAGCTTCTGGCAAAAAACTTGTGAAAAAATATTGAAAATGCTTTGTATAAAATTATTGGTATCCTACCTACTAAGCAAATAAATTAAGACTAGAAAATAACCGGATTCCCGGTTGTTATGTATCAGAAGTTAAAATATGGTATGGAAGTAACCTGTGACCGGATCCCAGTTGATGATAATGCTGTCCATGCCGCATGTGATGACAACCTTGAAGAGCGGGTTGTAGAGCACCTTGGCGACTGCGCGCGAGTGCGTGAACCCGTCCGTGTGTTGGGGATTCAGTTGTTCGTCGAGGACTATCACAGCGATCTTGATAGCGGCGAGAATGAACTCGCGAGTCGCAGGGTTGTACACTGCGGAGATGGGCGTGCGCTCGCCGATTTGGGACGGAATGTCGATGTAGGTCTGTGACAAGTGGAATGATTACGCACAAACAGCTATTCCATATCTGACATGTTTGATAGGTAAGCAAGTAGCTTCTCACTGAATTATGTAAGCGGCATACTAAGTATACGCGGGCAATATGACCTTGTTGCCCGAAATAAAAGAGTAGTCGTTGGTAATAAATAAATAAAACTCGAGTAGTTATGCCAAGTTGCACTAACCTTCTCACCTGCACGCAAACCTGTCCCTGCACGTCCCAGGCCTTGATGACACGGTCTCGAGACAGCGAGTAGACGACCTGGCCGTTGTTCTGCAGCACGAGCGCCGTGATGCCCGCGTGGTGGCCGTGGAAGGTCACGCTGGCCTTGCTGGGCACGAAGGGGTTCCACACGCGCACCACGCAGTCGGGCCCACCCGTCGCGAGTACGTGCGCCTCCTCGTCGAACACGAAGCATTGGATACCCTGGATGCAACATTCAACTCGCCCCAGTTTAGTTCGAGAGAAGTTTATCATACATTCTTCTGAGTGTGAAGGTCTTTGTACAGAGATTTTAACTTACGTGCCTAAATGTTAAATCTTAAGTTCCTAAATCCAACGGTTTGCAGATTTAATTTTTTTTTAGTAGGTAACCTACGCTATTAAATCCCAGCCTGCACTCTTAGCTACCAAATAGGCTAGTGTGTATTTCAGTTGCACATCTAACCAAATTTTTTTTTAACAAAATAAAAAGACCTTGTCCACCCGGAACATGTTGTGCGTCTTGGAGGCAGCGAGGTCGCACATCAGCAGCGCGTCAGGACACGTGGAGCATGACACGATGCAGTGCAGCGACGCGTAGAACGACACTTGCCGCACCCAGTCGCTGTGCACCCGGCTCATCTCCGTCAACTTCAACTCTGGGAGCAGACGAGGCTGGAATGGTTTTATTTATTGAAGAGGCTCAGAGGTTAGGCTTGCTCTTGATGACAATCACACCTAGGGTCTAAGTTGCAGCACGCATATCTAGAACATGTCTGTGTGGAGCTCACTGTTCGAAGAGCCGATACTTGTTGGAGACCCAAGGTTTTAGAATGGTGAAATTACATCGGAAAGTGTAGGGTTGGTAGACCATCCACTGGAACTAGTACCGGTAACATCAAACAGACCGTATAGTGCCCGCAAACAACTTGGGCCAGAAACAGCGTAGTGGGAGAAAGTTGGCGAATCCGGGAAGTGAAAGTCGACGTATCAACCAATCGCGTGCACTCACACCGACTGATCAACTAATCGCGTGCAGCCGCCATTCGGGCCAATGCTCGAGTTGTTTGCCGGGCACTACAGCAGGTAGTCGCTGGATACAAGTGGTACAAAACCGAGACATGTGGAAATAACTTTCTCTCTCTCTTTCTGCGTCATACTCCTCATTGCAATGGGACGTGACTCCTTTCATTAACCACAATATGCGCACATCTACTGTTGCTATTTCTAGTAAATATCCTAAAGTTTAATGGTTTCTATCTGTGTCTACCCGTCTCTGCAGATCCACGTGCCTCAACTGCAACAGCGCCCGGCCGGGCTGGTTGCGGAATGGGCCACGCTCTATCGGCGAAAACGTCATCACCCGAACATTACCCGCCACGTCACCACATATCAAAATTGAGTCCTCGTTTGGATCCTTGTTGAAATGGTAGTACATTGTGCATATCTGTTAATCAAAAAATTGGCCAATGTATTTTAGTCTAAAGGCATATTATAGTGGAAATGATCATTAATTTTATAGGGTGTGATTTTGTTCACCCTGATCCTTTACGCTTTACGCTTTCCCACTTTACGCTTCTTATAGGTATTGATTAACATAGGTTTAATTCTTCTGGATTGAGTATGCAAGATGTCAGTACAAGCAGTAGGGCCTTACAGTCAAAGTGGATAGTATTACAATTGTGGCGGTTGGCACATGCACAAGCAGATGTCGCTTCTAAACTCAGTCAATCAACAAACGCTCTATGCACGAAGCCAAGCACTCACGACGTACGATCTAGACGGCAGCACGGGTAGCTTTATCGGAAGTTCAAGTAAAATACGCAACTTTCAATCGCATTGTCAGAGCGTTTATCAATCTGCAGTAGTTAGGTAGGTATATAGAAGTTTCAAATTACAACCCAGGCCCAGCTGGCGCTACCGAGCACAACACCGCTCGGTAGGACATTTTCCCTTTTGCTACGGTCGAGCACACAGACACAGCTCCCGTATACAGTCATGCGTCATATACAAGTACATAATCAAGCCAAAATTGTGTACCATGTACTCCCAACTGCTGATGACGATCTTGAGGGTGAAGGTTTTGGCGGTGCAGTCGTAGAAGCGGAGATCGCGCTCCGTCGAGCTGGTCACTACAATGTTGACGTCCGGCAGACACACCATGTCTGTCACCCAGGTGGTTCGTACCTTCAGGTGTGCTGGTAAGGAAATCGATCTGTTTGGTAAAAGAGGATTGATGAAAGGGGGGAATGGAAGAGGACACTGCTTGCCCAGAAAATGCCTATTCAATCTTGATTTGAAGGTACCTATGTTATTAGTGTAGGGAAAAACCGAAGCCTTAATGAAGAGCATTAATATCAAAACAAGGAAGCAGACAGCTTTGTACAAGTCCATTCAATGTCAACTATGTAGGGGTGTATACCTACCTTATTGATGTCGTGCTGCTATGGTAGAAAAGTGAAGCAGGAACTAGTTACTTATCTCAAATAGTTCGCCTACAGCTTAACGTATTTTAACGCAAGAAAAGTAATTAATCACGTGGCAAAGAAATTTCTGGCTGCGTCGCCGTCGAAAACTTTGGCTCCTGTGGTGGAATCAAAAAAACTTAACTAACGGCTGGAGGAATAGGCTGTCCGCAAAAGAGACATTTCGAGCGACCACCAATTGATCATACCGTCGCGGCTGACCGTCATGTAGTTCCCTTGCATCGGATCTGTGCTCCGATCCTGAAGTAAAAGTACAAGGTCAAATAAGGTAGGTATAGCTTGAACAGATTTTTTTCAACTTTCTTAATATAATTCCTGGATATAAACCAATCCTCCTCCTTCACATAACCAGAACTAAAAAACTCCATCACTAACGGACACGTTAAGGTGGATGAAATTCATGCACTTTTTTTGATGGCATTGACTACGATGTGTCCATGACGATGGTAACGGATGGTGCATTTTAAGATGGAAGCGGACAAACTTGGAAGATGTATTGCAGTTTTTATTGAACTCATATCCCTAATCGGTTTTCTACTGGCGTATTGGAACGTTCATTGATGTTGGAAGAGCCAGGTGTTCTTTGGGAAAGTTAAATCACGTGGCTGTGTCTTTGTCGGTAGGAAATTGCGTCCAATTTAAATCCAAAAACAAGAAATGCCCTTCCCTTAAAGACATCCGGGCAGAAGCATATCCTGGAGACGGGCTGCCGATGCTGCGAGGGCATGACGCTGGGCAAACCCATGATAGGCAACTGCAGTGTGGCGCGCTGGTTCTCTGGGTCGTTGGCGAAGTAGCCCAGCAGGAGGTGCGAGACCAGTTCGTCCCAGTCGATCTCACCGTTACGGGACGTATTTATCTGTAAAACATTTAAATTACATTAAGTTTGCTCCAAAGTCAGACCGAGAACATTTGACAAGAGCACAAGAACCGACAACGCGAGTGTGGATGGTGTTCTTGCTAAGGTCTCTTGGAGGTGGGGTTTATTTCAAAGACAAAAAGTTAAGAAGTTTCGCAGTCGAAAAATGGAAATAAGAACACCACACACCCACACCGAGACTTCCCAGGTGTTTTGACGTGAACTGGCATCATCATTATACGAGAAGAGTTCTGTTAACACCATAAAACTTGAAATTATAAGGACCCATTTTCCGCCCGCACAGCTTGTACCTGCTCAATATTCGCTGACTTTTCAACTTTCGTGACGTAAACTACTTTAATTGAATGAATCTAGTGAGGGGAAAACGGGAGTTTATGGAGCGAGGCTAGAGACTCAAAAGGTCAAAATGCATCAATTTACAACTTTAATACTCTAATAAGTTGCCTTCATGAACAATATATTGAACTCTTCATCATCGTATTCCACGTTCAGCAGCGTCCTCAAGAGCCTTCTGAATTCCTCTGCCATCAATTTATTCCTGTACGCCTCTTGAAAGGCCTCTTTTATCTTCACCATCTCTGCCATAGAACATCTTTCGTGCAAGGGCGCGTTTCGCCAGCGCTGACGCGATAGCGGCGCCGTACTGCCTTCCGACCTTAGATTAGCTTCCGACCGAGTAGATATCGACATGATCGACTTGACTTCACTATTATTCGCCATTTTGCTTAGTGATTTAAGACATAGGTAAGCCGATGATTGCTAATAATAATATTTTAAGTAACAAATAAACTTATTTTTATTTTTTAGAAACAATGTAACTAGAAAACATACAAAGTCAATGACAGGCTCGACTGAAATCAATATGTCAATTGGTGTTGATGAGAAAAACTAATGAAAAGAACTCCTTGTTGATAATGTGTAGGGCATCGATATCTATTATATCGATGGTGCAGGGTAAAGGTGGAAGCAAATTTTAACGGACGTGGCTGACCTTCCGTCTGTCAGAGAGCCTTATAACTTCTGAATTACTGAACGTAATTACTTATCGTGGAAGTGAATACGTGACATGTGTGGAAATAAACCAGTACCTACCTACCCAGATACTACGAGTCGAGCTATAATTTCTATTTTGTAGCGTAGGTATCGACACCATTCCGGTCACATCCCCTAAATAGCTTCATGATAACCACTAACTACGTGGGTAAGGTATATTAGCGATACCTAATTACTATGGCTAAGTGCTATCTGATAAGCGAAATATCCAAGTCAATGGAAGCTGAAAATATTTTCACTATTTTTTTTAATGTATCCGATCCATTTAATAATTTTCATTTTTATACATCTATGTTCCACAAATCACAATAGCCAGCGACTTTAATGTTTATTTGTCTGTGACGCAGATATCGTTGTAGTCCTAGAATGCAGAGCCATAACTACAGTAAAAAAAACTACCAGATTCTCGCGAATCTATGTTCTCGCGTCAATGGTGTCAATGTCATAATAAAAAAATAACCTAAACTTTTCCCAAATAATTTATTTATTATAATGTTTTTAACACTAAAATTATTGGGAAATAGACACCCTTCGTTCATTGCACGCACAGTATTTGTAAAGAATAATAATGTGGAAGATGCTTGTCGGCTGATCAACAGAGTTCTTGGCAAGGACGGTATTTTGGAGCAGTACAGACTTACCAGATATTACGAGAAACCGTTTCAGGTATTACATTTAGGCCCCTTATCTGTTTACTAAAAGCTTCTCTGAAACTCATTGATTTCCTAAAGTTAGCTGTGTTTTGTAAACTTAATGTCTTTCTGTATTCAGACAAGACGGCGTATAAACCACGAAAAGTGCAAAGCCATCTACAACGAAGACATGGAAAGAAAAATACAATTCGTACTTCGGAAAAACCGTCACGAACCATTTCCTGGATGCCATTAAACTTAGCTATTTAAATAGATTTTAATTTCGCGTAGCTATTTAGTAACTTGTGGCTTATGAATTATATTGTCATGACTACCACACATCTATGATCATAAAATGTAAAAAGACCTTAAACAAAATTCATTAAATTTACCCAAATAAAAAGATATTCACAAAAATTACATGCAAAAGTTAGTTTCTTAGGTAATAATTTATGTAAATAAAACAAAAAATCAGTAAAAAATTAACAATTGTTTATTCTTAGCTTTAAAATACACATTTCTAGCAAAATATTTACAAATACAAGTAATATAAATTATTGTCCAGTCTCAGTTTAGTAAAAATGTAAGAAAGCTAAAATGAAAGTGACTAGATGCACAGTTTGGCACAGAGGGAGGCTGCGGCGGTGGGGTGGACGAGCGTGGGGTCACATGTAGTTGAGGCAGGTGTCCCGGCGCCTCACGTAGAAGTGGTAGCGGAAGCATCGGTGGCAGGTCTTGATGCCACACCTGTAGCTAAGCCCACCTTGAGGTTTACCCTTACAGTACTTCAGACCACAAGGATACCAGTTCACACAAACCTAAAAGCAATATTTCCATGAAATTCAAAATCAAAAATTCCACAAAAAATGTTATGCAGTTCCTTAATACTTCTTGTAATTATCAAACTACTAAAGGATGCCCACGGATTTCGGTTTATTAAAATCCCATAGGAACTCTTTGATTTTCCAGGATAAAAAGTAGCCTATGAACTTCCCCCAGGATGTATCCCATGTCTGTACCAAATTTCATTAAAATCGGTTCAGCGGTTGGGCCGTGAGAACGTAGCAGACAGACAGACACACACTTTCGCATTTATAATATTAGTATGGATTAGGGAACTATTATGTTCAAATAATACGAGAGTAAGGTTAAACACGTTTATTGAGCTTGGTAGCACATGACACATGATAATTATATCAGATGTTTTTTATCTACCCACTTGTATTGATCTTTTTTACAAAAAGGTAAACAAATGGTGTAGATTCCATATATGACATACCTTCCCCCTAAGTAAGTAATACAAATTAATTAAAGTTTAACAGTTTAAATTGATAACTAAGTACACATCTAAACAGTTTACAATAATTAGATCAATCATTCAAAATTCAAATCAATACAATCAATATTTTCATTAGAACCACTTGGCCTAGAATATGGAACCTTATTATGGTAATTTCGTTTATTTTTAATTTTCCCCCCCGGTATGTCTATTTCTGCTGATTTAGGTATTCCTAATATCTCTTCCCATCTCTCAGAGCTGGGTATTTCAATGATAGGATCATTTTCTATCTCTCCTTCCCATCTCTCAGAGCTTGGCATTTCAATGATAGGGTCATTTCCTATCTCTCCTTCTAAACTATTATCTTTTTCTTCGTCAGTTCTATCATGAGTTTCCGTTGTTTCCTCTTTATTTTTTATTTTAATAATTTGATCCATATGACGCCTTAAAACTGCACCATCTTCGGCTTGCACTCTGTAGCTGGAAGGGCCGCCTTTCTCAACAACTTGACCTGGTAACCATCTCGGTCCGTTTGTGTAATTTCTGTACATGACTCTTTGTCCCACATTAGTCTCTCTGTTTTTCTGTTGAGCGTTACCTATGATTTGAGCTTCTACTTTCTTATATTGTATATTATCAGGATGTAGCGTATCCATGAGTGTGCGCAGGCGTCTATTCATCAAAAGTTCGGAAGGACTTTTCTTTGTTGTGGAGCATGGAGTAACCCGTAGTCCTAACAACATGTTCGGAATTTTTATTTCCCATGGTCCCTCCATCTTCCGTAGCTTTTCCTTTACTGTCTGTACCATGCGTTCTGCCAAACCGTTAGTGGCTGGATGGTATGGTGCGGACGTCACATGTTTTATTTTGTTGGATTCCAAAAACGACTTCATTTCACTGGATACAAAAGAAGTGCCGTTGTCAGATACCAAGGTTTCGCATATGCCATGAGTAGCAAATAAATTCCTTAAATGGTGAATCACTGTTGTGGAATTTGTGTTGTTCACCGTTAAAACTTCTGGCCATCTGGAAAAAGCATCGACGACTATGAAAAAGATTTTATTCATAAATGGTCCTGCAAAGTCTATATGAATTCTAGACCATGGCCTTGAAGGGATGACCCACTCGTGTGAAGATTTTGGAGGCATATGTCTATTTTCTAAACACCTAGTGCAATTGCTGACTAATTCATTTACCTTAGATCTTGATCGGGCATACACTCAAGTAAAAGTTAGTGACAGTACATCAAAAATATTAACTTTAAACACTTGCAAGGGTCTTTACTCAGTCCATAGGTTACCTTTTGGAGTCAAAGCTTGCCCTGGAATTTTCCAGAGATTAATGACAGCACTGCTAGCAGGAATTCAAGGAGTCGCGGTTTTAATTGATGACATTATTGTGAGTGGTCAGACAATGCTTGATATGCAACAACGACTCGAAGCGGTTCTAAATCGTATACAGAAGGCTGGATTTCGCCTTAACAAGACCAAATGTAAATTCGCTCAGGAGAAAGTTGAATTTTTAGGTTTTGTGATCAATGGAGAAGGTATACATCCCGCTCCGAGCAAAGTGGAAGCCGTCTTGAAAACACCAGAACCTAAAAGTGTACAAGAATTACAAGCGTTTTTAGGATTATACAATTTCTATGAAAGGTTTATACCTCACAAAGCAACTTTACTTGAGCCGTTGCACAGACTTCTTGATAAATCTCAACCATGGCAGTGGACTAGACGTGAACAAGAAGCTTTTAATAAAGCCAAACAAATGCTTACATTTGACACTACCCTAGTTCATTATGATTTGGATAAACCGCTAATACTCACATGTGATAGTTCAGAATTTGGCATAGGGGCAGTGTTATCACATGTGATGGACGACGGACAGGAACGTCCGATCGCAATGAGCTCTAGGACGTTGAATATACATGAACGTCGGTATTCACAATTGGATAAAGAAGCTACTGCAATTATGTTCGGCATTAAAAAGTTCCACAACTATTTGGCTGGGAGGCCTTTTACGGTAATAACTGACCACAAACCGTTGCTTGGAATTTTTGATCCAAAAAGACCTATGCCATCTATTTTATCGCCCCGTTTGACAAGAATCGCTATAGCATTAACGGCACACGATTATAATATCGCTTATCGACCAGGAACTCAAATCGGTAATGCAGACAGTTTAAGTCGATGGCCTCTACCAGTGCCTGAGCAAGAGGAAGAACCTCTTTATGAAGTACTTCTAATGGCAGAAAAACTAGAAGATTTTCCTTGCTCTGCTCATGAGATAGCATCCGAAACTAAAAAGGACCAGACACTCTCACGAGTTGTTCACTTTCTACAGTGTGGATGGCCCAACAAAGTTACAGATAAAAATCTACGAACCTATTGGCTACATAGAACAGAATTGTCTTTACAAGATGGCTGTGTACTACTAGGATGTCGTGTCGTCATACCACAGCCTCTTCGACAAAGCATCCTACGCATGCTGCACACCACACATAGTGGAATTGTTCACACAAAGGCACTGGCCAGGAGTTATGTGTGGTGGCCACAATTGAATGATGACATAAATGAATTAGTCAGCAATTGCACTAGGTGTTTAGAAAATAGACATATGCCTCCAAAATCTTCACACGAGTGGGTCATCCCTTCAAGGCCATGGTCTAGAATTCATATAGACTTTGCAGGACCATTTATGAATAAAATCTTTTTCATAGTCGTCGATGCTTTTTCCAGATGGCCAGAAGTTTTAACGGTGAACAACACATATTCCACAACAGTGATTCACCATTTAAGGAATTTATTTGCTACTCATGGCATATGCGAAACCTTGGTATCTGACAACGGCACTTCTTTTGTATCCAGTGAAATGAAGTCGTTTTTGGAATCCAACAAAATAAAACATGTGACGTCCGCACCATACCATCCAGCCACTAACGGTTTGGCAGAACGCATGGTACAGACAGTAAAGGAAAAGTTACGGAAGATGGATGGACCATGGGAAATAAAAATCCCGAACATGTTGTTAGGACTACGGGTTACTCCATGCTCCACAACAAAGAAAAGTCCTTCCGAACTTTTGATGAATAGACGCCTGCGCACACTCATGGATACGCTACATCCTGATAATATACAATATAAGAAAGTAGAAGCTCAAATCATAAGTAACGCTCAACAGAAAAACAGAGAGACTAATGTGGGACAAAGAGTCATGTACAGAAATTACACAAACGGACCGAGATGGTTACCAGGTCAAGTTGTTGAGAAAGGCGGCCCTTCCAGCTACAGAGTGCAAGCCGAAGATGGTGCAGTTTTAAGGCGTCATATGGATCAAATTATTAAAATAAAAAATAAAGAGGAAACAACGGAAACTCATGATAGAACTGATGAAGAAAAAGATAATAGTTTAGAAGGAGAGATAGGAAATGACCCTATCATTGAAATGCCAAGCTCTGAGAGATGGGAAGGAGAGATAGAAAATGATCCTATCATTGAAATACCCAGCTCTGAGAGATGGGAAGAGATATTAGGAATACCTAAATCAGCAGAAATAGACATACCGGGGGGGAAAATTAAAAATAAACGAAATTACCATAATAAGGTTCCATATTCTAGGCCAAGTGGTTCTAATGAAAATATTGATTGTATTGATTTGAATTTTGAATGATTGATCTAATTATTGTAAACTGTTTAGATGTGTACTTAGTTATCAATTCAAACGGTTAAACTTTAATTAATTTGTATTACTTACTTAGGGGGAAGGTATGTCATATATGGAATCTACACCATTTGTTTACCTTTTTGTAAAAAAGATCAATACAAGTGGGTAGATAAAAAACATCTGATATAATTATTATGTGTCATGTGCTACCAAGCTCAATAAACGTGTTTAACCTTACTCTCGTATTATTTGAACATAATAGTTCATCATTCAATTGTGGCCACCACACATAACTCCTGGCCAGTGCCTTTGTGTGAACAATTCCACTATGTGTGGTGTGCAGCATGCGTAGGATGCTTTGTCGAAGAGGCTGTGGTATTACGACACGACATCCTAGTAGTACACAGCCATCTTGTAAAGACAATTCTGTTCTATGTAGCCAATAGGTTCGTAGATTTCTATCTGTAACTTTGTTGGGCCATCCACACTGTAGAAAGTGAACAACTCGTGAGAGTGTCTGGTCCTTTTTAGTTTCGGATGCTATCTCATGAGCAGAGCAAGGAAAATCTTCTAGTTTTTCTGCCATTAGAAGTACTTCATAAAGAGGTTCTTCCTCTTGCTCAGGCACTGGTAGAGGCCATCGACTTAAACTGTCTGCATTACCGATTTGAGTTCCTGGTCGATAAGCGATATTATAATCGTGTGCCGTTAATGCTATAGCGATTCTTGTCAAACGGGGCGATAAAATAGATGGCATAGGTCTTTTTGGATCAAAAATTCCAAGCAACGGTTTGTGGTCAGTTATTACCGTAAAAAGCCTCCCAGCCAAATAGTTGTGGAACTTTTTAATGCCGAACATAATTGCAGTAGCTTCTTTGTCCAATTGTGAATACCGACGTTCATGTATATTCAACGTCCTAGAGCTCATTGCGATCGGACGTTCCTGTCCGTCGTCCATCACATGTGATAACACTGCCCCTACGCCAAATTCTGAACTATCACATGTGAGTATTAGCGGTTTATCCAAATCATAATGAACTAGGGTAGTGTCAAATGTAAGCATTTGTTTGGCTTTATTAAAAGCTTCTTGTTCCCGTCTAGTCCACTGCCATGGTTGAGATTTATCAAGAAGTCTGTGCAACGGCTCAAGTAAAGTTGCTTTGTGAGGTATAAACCTTTCATAGAAATTGTATAATCCTAAAAACGCTTGTAATTCTTGTACACTTTTAGGTTCTGGTGTTTTCAAGACGGCTTCCACTTTGCTCGGAGCGGGATGTATACCTTCTCCATTGATCACAAAACCTAAAAATTCAACTTTCTCCTGAGCGAATTTACATTTGGTCTTGTTGAGGCGAAATCCAGCCTTCTGTATACGATTTAGAACCGCTTCGAGTCGTTGTTGCATATCAAGCATTGTCTGACCACTTACAATAATGTCATCAATTAAAACTGCGACTCCTTGAATTCCTGCTAGCAGTGCTGTCATTAATCTCTGGAAAATTCCAGGGCAAGCTTTGACTCCAAAAGGTAACCTATGGACTGAGTAAAGACCCTTGCAAGTGTTTAAAGTTAATATTTTTGATGTACTGTCACTAACTTTTACTTGAGTGTATGCCCGATCAAGATCTAAGGTTGTAAAAAACTTTGCTCCTGCAACTGTAGCAAATATCTCATTTGCTGTTGGCATAGGGTACGTGTCTGATTCTGTAGCTTGGTTGACAGTACTGCGATAATCTCCACACAATCGGACATCTCCTGACTTCTTCATTATGGGCACAACAGGTGTCGCCCACTCGGAAAAAGACAATGGCTGTAGTACACCTTCTGCCACCAAGCGGTCAATCTCCTTTTCAACTTTAGCTTTGATAGCATACGGTACAGGACGAGCTTTTAAAAATCTAGGTGTAGCACCAGGTTTTAGATGTATAGTAATAGGATCTCCAGTAAATGTGCCAAGTCCATCTCTGAAGATGTCACTGTATTTAGAAATTGTCTTGTCAATGTTCATAAGATCCCTATTTGACATAAAATTAATGTTTAGTGCAATATTCAACGGAGTCAACCAGTCCCGTCCCAGAAGATTGGGACCGCACCCTTTTGCTACAATCACATTTAAGGTACATTTGATGTCTTTGTATTGAACTTGTAACTTAGTTTGGCCGAGTAACATGACAGGCGTATCTGTCCATGTGCGTAAAGTAAGTGATACTGGTTGAAGAATGATGTGTCGGTTTTGATGTTCAATCTTCTTCCAAGTGTGTTCATTCACTATTGAGAAACTTGCACCTGTGTCCACCTGGAGTATTACAGGTATGCCTTCCAATATAACTTCAATCACAAATGGTGCTACTTTTGTTTCACATTGCATACTGTAGATACCATTCAAGTGTGTAGGTATTTCCTCATCCGTGAAGTTAATGTTCTTCTTAGACTTCTTTTTTAATAAGCAAATCTTCTCAATGTGACCAATTTTCTTGCAGAATCGGCAAGTGGCGTTAATAAATCTGCATTCACCACCATGACGATCCCCACACCGATAACATAGTCGTATATTTGTCTTGGTCTGTACTGCATTAATATCCATGGGTTCCACTGAAGGACCTTGATTTGTACTTGTTGCAGTGTTTGCACTTATGCTGCTGCTGTCTGTATTTGTGGAGGACTGGATCATGTGACAGTCTTTTCCCGCCGTTTCGGCCGCTAGCATGGCATCAACAACGTCTTGATAACGAAGGTTATCTTTTTTTAAAAGTTCGTACTGTAGACGACGATCTTTCATGCCACACACAAGTCGGTCGCGTAACATCCGTTCTAATTCCATAAAATTGCATTTAGAGCTAATCTTACGCAACTGTGCAATATATTCTGATGCATTCTCATTTGTATTCTGGTTCCGTGTATAGAATTTGTATGACATTGAAATTTCATTTGGTTTTGGGCTGTAATGTTTTGTTAAAATAGCTTCAATTTCCACAAATGACACATCACTGGCTTTTCTTGGTGTAATCAAAGCTAAAAATGTTTCAAAAACTTCAGCTCCACACACAGTAAAGAAATTCGCTCGTTTTGCGCCATCCAACACGATGCCGTTAGCCTCAAAACAAAACTTCAATCGATCAATGTAATTGTCCCATATATCAATTTTCGGGTTAAATTCACCAAATTTCACTGCTTTATGATCCATTTTAATCGAATTTTTGCTTCGTCGCCACTATTATGTTCAAATAATACGAGAGTAAGGTTAAACACGTTTATTGAGCTTGGTAGCACATGACACATGATAATTATATCAGATGTTTTTTATCTACCCACTTGTATTGATCTTTTTTACAAAAAGGTAAACAAATGGTGTAGATTCCATATATGACAGGAACTATAAAATATTTTCTGAATATTCATATCAAACTCAAGCTTATCCAAACCCGTTTATGTTATACTGATTCCCTGATAGCATGCATTGAGGTTTCTAAAAATCCTGTGGGAACTTAGATAAAGGGGAACTCTATGTCTTTCTCCAGATTCTCTTAAACTTAATCCAAGCAAAAAATCACATTGATCCATTGCTCCATGATTGAGGTATAAACCAACAAACAAACACACTTTCTCATTTATAATATGGGTAGTGGTCAAATGCTGAACCACTCTTAATGAAAAATATCCATATTCTAAACTGACTGGAAAAATTCACAAATTCTAGGATGAAACTAGTTATCAGTCTCACCTCCAAATGACAAATACACTCTTTGGAAGTATCTGTCTCAGCCACACACACACTCACAGCGGGACTGCCCTCTGCTGTGTCTGAGGTGAGAGCTTGAGGGGGGAACGGTATCACTTCGGAAGAGAATGACGATGGCTCCACACCTGCAATCATATCCATTACTTGAGCAAATCTTGAAAAACTAGATAATTAAATTAATAAAAATAAACTATAAACAATAATCTTTTTATGATATTCTAAATTACCCCATACATCCAAATCTGTTCAGGCATTTAGGTATTATGACGGGATAAAGAAATTCACATACATACAACCTGAAAACATTACACTGCTTCTTTTGACTAGTGGTTTAAAAAGTCCTGTTTTAGGCCCTGCGCAGGCAGTGGTTGTGGTCTGTACTCTTACCAGCTCTAGGAGTCCACCGAGTTAGGTCAGCAGAGCGTATGTAGACCCTGTCCCTGGCGGAAGCACAGTGCCTGGCTGCTGCCGGTGATAGCATCCCAGTGGCACGCCCCGCCCAGGCAGTGGCTGTGGTCTGTCGCCAGCCCTTGTCTTCTTCTGCCACTCGGACTGTTCCTGGGTTTTTCTGACAATTTTTAAGACATGATCATTTAAATAAATAAAAATAAGTTTATACTAAAAATAAGTAACTAAGACTCATACACAAATCAATAACTAAATAAACTTAAAAACTTTATGTAAATCATTATTGCATGGCTTCTACACCACCTGAAACCTTGCAGCAGTGGTTCACATAATAGCAGTGGAGATTGTTGGCTATCCTACTCATGACTCTGTTGGCATTTTGATGAACAAGAAGTATCTAAAAATGCCTTACAGCACATTAAGGATGTGCAAATCAAAATTGAAACTATAAGAAAAAAGGAAGATGCCCACCTGTCTCAGCTTAGCCATAGCATCCGGTGCAATAAAATCAGCCTGTGCAGCATGTGTGAGAAAGCATAGGACCTGGTGGCCGGACTGCCCCAGCTCTTCCTCTCCAGGTATCACCACCTTCATGGCTTCCACCTCCTGTGCCAATGTCAACAATGATCTATTCAGGAATAATGCAGTAGCTGTTGTTATAAACAGTAGAGAAGTTTCAGTTTAATTTGCTGTTCATATTTTGTATACCAGAAAGATATATTATTTATCTCAGTATAAACATCAAATTATTGAGTTCTAATGGAATTACAGTAAGATATTACGATACTAGCTGATGCCCGCGACTTCGTTCGCGTGGGTGAAGGTTTTTTTCCCGTGGGAACTCTTTGTTTTTCCATGATAAAAAGTAGCCTATGTGCTAATCCAGGGTATAATCTATCTCCATTCTAAATTTCAGCCCAATCTGTTCAGTAGTTTTTGCGTGAAGAAGTAACAAACATACACACACACACACACACATACAAACTTTCTCCTTTATAATATTAGTGTGATTACTATTTGTGTTAAATTTTGTAACAACAATAAATTATTATCCCATATTTTTATTATCAAAACAGGCTCAGGTGCTTAGCCCTCAAAGATGAGGCAGGGTAAATTCTGTAGTGAACTGGTTGTGAAGAACACTTGTGTTCCTGAGAACACCAAGAAAATTCGACATCCGTTCTTTTTCTAAATAGCTAGGGTATATTCAAATTCGCAACTAACGTTGGTAAAGTCGACAAGTTGTGAGACGTAAACACCGTCTAGGCGTAGGAACTCCAGAGTTACCGTGTCTTCAGAGATGTTCGCTGTTATGTTCTCCTGCATAACATCGCCGCCCTGCAAGGATTGTGGCAAATTAGAAGCTGGTAACAAATCTAATTAAAAACAATGGATTTGTTTACGTGCCTGGTTCTTCACATTGATGAGAAGTTGAAGATTCGTTGGTTTCACTACTATGTACAAAAGTAATATACATTTTAATACTAATATTTCCATTGCTTTGAAATAGGTGTTAAAATCTATGCGAAAACATTTGATTTCTAATTTCCACTCATTTCCACCTCTCTTCTAATTTTCTTATCCTATTTGTTATTGGTCTGTGGTTTTCTTCTCGAAAAAGAAAAATTCTGACCATAAACCATATTTTTTTTTCAACAAGCCACTATTACGGCTCTGGGCTCTAAGATTGAAATCTATAGAGCGCACTCTAACTTTATTTAGACCTAAGTTTCGGTTAAAATGAGACAGATATATGCCAACGATATTTTAACACTGTCTCGTTTTAACAGTGACTTAAGTCTGAGGAAAGTCAAAGTGCCTCTAGTAATATCTTAGCATGGTAAAGTAGTTAGATAGGTAATCTACGGCCTCAGCTTTTTGCTGAGGCTTTTTGAACCTCCATAGACGATAGAACGCATAGAACACAGAGTACTCCATAAAAGTCAAGTACCGCAGACCAATAACAAATTAGGATCATATAGGTATGTACAAGAAGTGGTCTATTTTATCACGTTCCAATACCTGCAGGATGTTATCATGTCTACTGAGAAGTTTTTGAAATAAATAATTATTTTTACTATTAAATTTAATAAATCATTAATATCTTTTATTTAATTTTAGTTCTGTTGTACATGTTATATCATTCGCTAGATGATTATTTATTTTCAATTCAATTTTATTGAAATTATTGCGTTCCATTTTCAAATTAATTTCATTTGTGTTGTATGACTGTGGTGTCAATAAATTAAAAAGTGATTTCAACATTTTTGCCCATTGCTGTGATTGCTGACTGGTATATTATAGTGATCTGTGGATTGCTGTAGCGCATTGTGATTATGTGTTTTGATATATTCGGCTAAGGTACCCTTTAGCGTGACACAATGTTTTTATTTTGAGGTCATTACAGTGCACACGAATCACGATTCGAGGCGATGCGCGACCGAGCGATACACGAACGTCACCCGAAACGGAAACAAGAAGGGCGATGTTGAACATAGAACTAGACACAGACAGCTGTCGTTTCATTTTCAGCTGATTTTTGTGTACGCTTCGAATAGCAATACCGATCCGTGCGTCCCGTGCAACGTTTGACCTTAACTTTACCTTAGTAGGATTCGGTGCAGACAAAGGGTTTCGATCGCGGGAACAATCGAGAAAAGCGGAGGTGCGAACAAAGGGAGATGGTGCATTGAGTGGAGCGATTCGGGCGCAGAGGCAGCGTGACGTCACGCCGCGACTCGGCCGATGCGGCGCTCGTCGTGACGGGAGGCGCGCGAGCTCGCGCAGCGGAGCGGGGCAGCCTGGCCTCCAGTGACAGCGGGGACGAGGGCCCCCGGCCGCCGCGTAAGCGGAGCCGCCGCCTGTCGCCCGCCATGCAGGCGCCGTGCGCCAACGGCGCGCATGTGAACGGCGAGGCGCGCAACGGCGACGCGCCCGCGCGCCTGCTGGGCCAGACCGACCAGGAGATCGTGCGCCTCATCGGCCAGCACTTGCTCTCCGTGGGACTCGAGTGAGTGCCAGAGCTCTCGCTCCTAGCTCCTAGCAGTCTAGCATACTCTACCACCCTGGCCAAGAGCGGACTCTCAGGCAGGCAGGTCTCCTCACGATGTTATCCTTCACTATTAAAGCAAGGTTAGAGGTGCATGCCCGGGATCAAACCAACCTCGGCCTGCAGGTTTTCAAACGATGTTTTACTGCACTCTTAAAGCAAGTGGCACAGTTGCTTAAAATGCACATTTACTGAAAAGTTAGAGATATGTACCTATCAAACCCTAGACCTACCCATTAGGAGGCTGAGTGTTGACAACTGAGCTATTGCACAAACAAACATAGCACAAGCTATTCTACAGGTGTTTGTACATAGAGCATTTGCCATCTGACCTTTGTAGCCTGGTGAGGTAGAACATGTAGTTTAGCTTTCACTTGTTATTGATTGGCAAAATTAGAACCAAAAATGAGCAGCTGACCAAATCAATTTTGTTGTGCTTGTTATTCTTATAAGAAATAAGTATAACTTTAAAAATTATAACATTTATTTAACTATAACTTCAAACATAATATATACAAAATTATAAATATTTTTTGGGAACAAAGAAAATGATACTAGACACTCCAGATAAGGCCTGACATTTATACCACCAAAGCTTGTTATTAAATAAATTCAAGTATACCATTCACTGAATCTAAAATTGAAATATTTTATTGTAAAAGTAAAACCTTACTAAAGAAGTTAAAGTAAAGATTGAATGCTTAAAGGTCTTCAATCAAGGTAAGTAGTACTTTTCTTTAACATGCATCAAATTATTATAGAATTATTGCTGCTAAGAAAATGTTTTATGCTATAAATAAAAGAGTACATAAATACTTGAGTAAACATGTAACTGCTATTGCAATTGTAAATATCTTGGTTGCAAGGTTTTCCTCTTAGCCTTGTAACTAGAGGTTTAATTTCATTAGAATTTCTAAACAGTTAAACAATACATAATGTGAATTTTTAATTAGTGATAGAGCACTGACCATTATAACCTTATGTTTGTGGATAGGCAAATGAATCATAAAATAAATTTAATATATAATCAGAAAAAATACTTGTATGGCTCAAATATTTACTAAACAGTTGGAGCATAATATCATCCTTTTTTTAAATTCAGATACAAGTAGCCCTTGAGTATGATGTAGTCTAAGATAGATGAGGGCTATCTTGGGGGGGGGGGGGGGGGGGGGGGTATGGCATTCACCAAACTTCAGTTCAGATATCAGTTAAACTGTTGGGCTGTGAAAGGCTAGCAGATAGACAGACACACTTTCACATCTATTGTATTAGTATGTATTGGCAAAGATGTTAAATATTGAAGCACTTGGTTACAACTTGCAAAACTACAAACTCAATCAATTCAATATCAAGGGTAATGTTGTGGAATTGTCCTAGTTATCAAGTTATTATGTTATCAATCACCTTTCCACCTTAATGCATTACATTTAAATATGTGTGAAGTGGTATTACCACAATTTATTACATCAAGACAATTTTATCAGTAAAAGCATGCCTTTGGTTACTACATAGTTTGATCATTCTTGTTGATGTAATATGTATTTATATTTAATAATACTAGATAGTGCCTACAACTTCCTACGTGTGGATTTGGGCACGATTTGGGCTTTCAAAAATCCAATAGAAACTCTATGATTTTTTTGGGATAAAAGTAGGCTATGCCCATCGCAGAGATGCAAGCTACTTCCCAAAATTGGTCAAATATATGGGATTCTCATGTGAATCTACCACTGATTACTCTTTTTCAAAAATTCAACCCATACTCATAAATGCGAAAGTGAGTTTGTTTTCCGGTCACCTTTTCACGAATCTTCTGGTTAACGAATTTTTACGAATAAATAATAATTTTGTTAGGTATTCATAAAAATGCAGGTGACATAAACTTATGAATTAAATGAATACATATCATAGTTTGAGCCTTATACATTCTACCAATAAATTAATGGTGTATGAATATTTGATATTTCACTTAAATGATTTTAATTTAAGAAAGGTACAGAAATACCTAGCTTGTACCCTGGAGATGAATATAGGCTACTTTTTATCCCAGAAAATTAAGGAGTTCTCATGAGCTTTTTAAAAACCTAAATTAATGCAGACATAGTTGCGGGCATAATCCAGTTAAGAATATTAAGCCATATGTACATTGTACAGTACATATAAGTGCATAAGTAATGGCACACATGTTGACGTGGTGGCCCTGCGCAGGCGCAGTGCGTCGCTGCTGATGGAGGAGTCGGGGCTGCACCTGGAGCACCCGGCGGCCGCCACGTTCCGCACGCACGTGCTGGCCGGCGACTGGGTGAAGGCGGACCACGACCTGCGCGCGCTGCACGACCTGCTGCGCGACGAGCCGCTCGTCGAGCCGCACAACCTCGCCGTGAGTCATTCACACTCGTTCTCTCTCTCTCCTCCTGAATGAGGATCGTGATCTCTCAAGTCCTATCACTGACCAGAATGGAGAATGTCATAGAGACCACTGGGTTGGAGATCCGCCTCGTGGCCTTCTTACCTCCACTTTTCCAACAACTGGTAACTTCTACATTATATTTACTATATTTATAACGGTACTCTCATTTTTACAGCATGAGATATGTCTTAAATTGCTAAAGATGCGGTGAAAGGGGAGAGATGCATGATATGACCTGTAGGAACTTGATATAGCAAACATCCTGGGCTCCAGGAGTCCTACATTTTGGGTACAACAATGCTTGCCTACTATGTCATCTGTCTGTCGTCAGTGAAACTACATGCTATCTAGCTTTAAGCTATGTAATGTCTATCCAATACTACATAGTCTTGGTACAAAAGAACACACTGTATTCTGAAGGTCATGAAATTTTGACATTATTTAAAATTGTGTGAAACTGATTTGGGGCTATATCATGGGGCAGGAGATGAAGTTCGTGGTGCTGGAGCAGAAGTACCTGGAGCACCTGGAGGCGGGGCGCGTGCTGGACGCGCTGCACGTGCTGCGCAACGAGCTGACGCCGCTGCAGCACGACACGCCGCGCGTGCACCGCCTGTCCGCGCTCATGATGTGCGCGGACGCTGCGGAGCTGCGAGCGCGCGCGCACTGGCCGGGCGGCGCGCCCGCGCGCGCCAACGTGCTGGCGAGAGTGCAGGTGAGTTCCAGACTTTACACCTTCATGTTTTGGAGGACACTTTGTAAAGTGAGAATGTTTTATTTTAATGTTTCGTTTTGATTTATTTAATTCAAGCAACAGTTCTAGCACTAAATTTTGATAGCAATAAATGTTGTAATGCTCTTCTTAAATAGATCTAATTTTGTAAAACACTATCTTTGCAAGTAGATCTGTATGGGACTAATCCTATCAGTGTTACCAATTTTTATATAATTCGTTCCATACCTTGGCTTGCTGGTCACGATATAAAAGGAAAACTTACAGATATATCAAAGTACCACTCACGTCTAAAAACTTGGGATTGTGCATGTAGATTTCCTCCTAAGATATAAAATTACAGACACGCACAGCTCATACAGTCTTATTTTAAAAAGTGAAATAAAGAAAAGTGCTTTGGCACAGACTATGGATAGATACTGGCGCGATGTTTAAGCACCTTTGGGTTAGAAGATACAAGCATGCTTTAAAAAAGGTGACCCCTTTATCAATCTAGTTGTTGCTCTGTGCTTCCCACTCAGAAAGGATTCTAGTAATGCCACCTGAGTGAAGCTAGACAGTTAGTGTAGATAATATCGTAATTCCACAGGCGGTGCTGCCCCCCGCCTTGATGATGGCCCCGGGGCGGCTGCGAGCGCTGCTGGCGCAAGCGGCGGCGCAGCAGGCTGCGAGGTGCCGCTTCCACGCCGCGCCGCCCGCCACCGACGACCACATCCCCTTCTCGCTGCTGGCCGACCACCACTGCTCCCCCGACCACTTCCCCATACACTCACTGCAGGTTTGTTGTGCTGTCTTTTCAACAAACTCAAGTCTGTCGCGGTACGGACCTCGAGGCCGAGCGCCTTCGCCCGGGCGTGTCCTCACAGGTGTATTTGGCTACTTGGCTTATTTATTTCAGCGATTTTCAAAATGGGCTGAGACTGTGCCTGAATTCGACATCGGTCTTGAGCCAGGTCAAGGGTACGGGCCTCGAGGCATGGCCAGCTTGCGCCGGTGTGGCGCAGGGCAGCACGCAAGCAGCAAACGTATAAGCAGGCACTTGTGAAATCAACACAAACTCCTCTTACAAACACTAGATGGCGTTATATGTCGATGTCCACATACGAAGGATAACTATCTAGATGTCTTTATGCAATTCTCAATCTCGCTAACAGCTCTACAGAGAGAGGAGTCCTTGGGCATAACACTCTTGCCACTCTTGACAGACGGCTCATGGTCATCACTTAAAAGCTGTGGCTTGCTTAACAGTGCATCTCCATTCTTCTTGCAGCATAGTATAAATTGAGGATTCATTCTGTGGATAGTATAAATTGTTTAAACTGACGTTTTGATCAAAATTTTTTAAACAAAACTTTTTAATGTATGTCTCATTGCAATGTATATGTGTAATGCAGGTTCTAAACGAGCACTGTGACGAAGTGTGGTTCTGCAAGTGGTCTCCGGATGGCTCCAAGCTGGCGTCCGGCTCCAAAGACAACACCGTCATGATATGGGACTTCGACCCCGTCGCCAAGCGACTGTCCTTCAGGTGCGTTTATAGGAAACATTTATAGTCCATTAACAATTAGCCTCGTAACAAAGCTCAGAGTTACTCAGTGGGCGATGGAGTATACTTCGAGATTCTCTGCATGGCCAAATCAGAATCAAGATCTCCTTCTTCAGGAGGACCAGAGTAACCAACATAGCTCAAGGACGCTGAATTTTTACGATTGTATGTTAATTTCCAGAAAGTCCCTGGACGGTCATTCGTACGGCGTATCGTACTTGTCGTGGAGCCCCGACGGCCGCTACCTCATAGCCGCGGGGCCCGAAGACTGCCCCGACCTCTGGATATGGAACATGGAGGTGAGTATCACTTGGCTCTATTTCCTACAAAGCCCTTAACTACCATTTCTATGGTAAAGAATACATTGGTAGACTTCACACACCTTTGAGAACATTGTGGAGAACTCTCAGGCATGTAAATTTTAATATAATTAGAGGTCCGAGATCGAACCTTGAATACCCTATTTGGAGGCTTAACCACTAAGCTATCACCGCTTTTCTGCTGTTCTTTTTAAATCATAATTTATACAGGTTTGGTTACATAGTGAACAATGTTATCGGTGTGAACAATGTTATGCTAAACAGTATATCTTACTTTCTATGCCTTAGTCTTATAAAGACTAATTTGTACAGCATTCTTGTCTTTTCGGATGCCGGGAAGGCAAGAATGCTATTCCATATTCCTATGTTTAGGAGATTTACAGTTTTAGTGTAAAAAAATCAGACTTTTCAGCTTTGTTCCTGCCATCCTTTAACTACAATGTAGATCACAGTTATCTAGTCCAAGTGGGATAGCAGTAGGTATTAGGTATTAGAAGAACAGGTTTTTATACATCTTTGTATTGTACATTTGTGTATTTTATATAGCTAAACACATTTTGTCCTCAGACGGAGCAGCTGCACCTCAAGATGACGCACTCGCAGGAGGACTCCCTGACGGCGGTGGCGTGGCACGCGTCCTCGGACAAGTTCGTATGCGGCGGCGCGCGCGGACAGTTCTACCACTGCGCGCTCGATGTGAGTCGTTGTACATCATCATGATCCATCATGATCAACCCACCACCATCATCACCGGCCCACTACTGAGCACGGGTTTAGACCATAATCCACTACACTGGCCAAGTGCAGGTTGGCAGACTTCACACACCTTTGAGAACACTATGGAGTTCTCAGGCATGCCGGTTTTCTTACAATGTTTTTCTTCATCTTTAAAGCAAGTGATATTTATTTGCCCGCGTCGCGAGTAGAGGCCCTTTGAAAGAGGACACTGGACGTGTTCTAAGCTAGTGCATACTCCGACTAATCACTGCGTCCAACCGTAAGATTTTATATTTGTAATGGAAATCCCTCGCTAATAATATAAGTATCGTTGCAGGGCACGCTCATCAACAACTGGGACGGCGTGCGCGTCAACGCGCTGGCGTGTCGCGCCGACGGCAAGGCGCTGGCGGCCGACACTCACCATCGCGTGCGCGCGTACGACTTCTCTGACCTTACTGACCGAAACCTGTACGTATCCCCGCTACATTACACACTAGTTACATACTAAAAAACCTCGGTTCAAATTTCAAATTCAAAATATAAGATGGTATTATTGTACATTTTCAAAACTTTTGACCCTTGCCCCTGCCGGGATCGAACCCCGAGATCTCTCACTTTTAAGATCGCAGTTCGTTACATACATTTTAGAGTATCACCTCTTGCGGGATATTCCATCCCTATATTATATCAGTTGCACTTTTAAAAGTAATCATTCACAGTAGGTTTGGGAATGTTCCAGAATACAAGAGGAGCACGCGGTGATGGCGATGACGCTGAACGCGGCGGACACGCTGCTGCTGCTCAACGTGGCCAACCAGGGCGTGCACCTGTGGGATATACGTGAGTCGTGCACTAGCTCTCGCTCGCTGGCCTCTGCTTTTCAAAAAACATTCGAAATTCAGAAAACGGTTTTGTTTGTGATTGGCAGGCGCCTTGAAGTGGTTAACGCCAGTGAGATTTTTGCCTCATCATTTGTATGGGATTACGTAACAGAGAGAGCGCTATACTAACTTCTGTCCGCGGATAGGGTGTGCCTGTACAATCCATACTAATATAGTATAATTATAAAAATGCGAAAGTTTGTTTGTCTGTCCGCTTGCTACCTTTTCACGGCCCAACAGTTTAACCGTTTCGGACGAAATTTGGTACAGAGTTAGCATATATTCCGGGGTGAATATAGGCTACTTTATATCCCGGCAAAAAACAGTTCGCACGGAATCTTTAAAAAACATAATCCACGCGGGCATCCTCTAGTTTTAAATAAATTGTTGAACAGGTGCCCGCACTCTGGTGCGTCGCTTCCGCGGCCTCTCGCAGGGCCACTTCACGATCCACGCGTGCTTCGGCGGCGCGCACCAGGACTTCATCGCGTCCGGCAGCGAGGACAACAAGGTACTGTAACTATGAACCATCAAATGGGCATGCCCATC
The DNA here is from genome assembly GCF_905333055.1 of Maniola jurtina. Lineage (NCBI taxonomy): Eukaryota > Metazoa > Arthropoda > Insecta > Lepidoptera > Nymphalidae > Maniola > Maniola jurtina. The sequence goes on from NC_060039.1 coordinate 14,805,516, forward strand.
CATTTTAGAACTATCAAAATGATCTAGAAAGAACTACAAGATTGAGACTCGTAGTGATTGCGAATGTCGGCGCTTGCGCGCTCTTTGACTCGAATCGATGACCGTTCTCGCGCTAAAATTAAACAATAAAGCGGGACAAAATGTCAAACTTATGAGAGTTTGCTTCGTGATTAAGTAGGCAAGATTAGTAAAACAAGTGGGGTAGCCAGTGTTGCATATGAAAGGGCTTTTCATGACATTTTCACAGGCTTTGTACAATGGTCCTTTTTTTATATAATAATAAATTAATAGCGAACAAATGGGTCACCTGATGTTGTGATGTGTGTAGCAGAGAAACAACGTGTAGTCGGCTTTTCACGAATTTCTTGAAATTCTCCACCCCTTGAATAACCCCATGTTAAAATGACCGCCATAGGTCTGTTCGTCGGTGCAAACGGTTACATGTGCGTGTGTTCCCCGCAGGTGTACATCTGGCACATCGGCGGCGAGGAGCCCATCGCGGTGGTGTCGGGGCACACGCGCTGCGTCAACGCCGTGGCGTGGAACCCCGCGCACCACGACGTGCTGGTGTCCGCCTCCGACGACTACTCGCTGCGCCTGTGGGGCCCGCGCACGCACCACTCCTAGTGCCCGCCGTGAGACACTACCGCTTAGCTCTACCCGCTACCCCGCTCTACCCGCTACCCCACCGTGTATACCCAGCTATATCACGAGTGAATCAATCAACGTACACTTGTACCCCACACAAACAGACCAATCTAAATACACTACTACTTTTTAATAACCATATTTTTAAGGGCGAAGACAGGAAAAGAACAGCAGTCAAAATGATAAATTCAAATTCAAAATATTTTTATTCAATTAGACTTTTACAAGTACTTTTAAATCGTCAGGAGTATCTACCAAATAGTACAGTCGTCGCGGGTATTTTGTAAACGTTCAACATTGTGATCAATGGAAATAATGGCATGAAAATTATAAAAACCAATGACCTGCTAAAATTAATTTTAAAATGAGATAAATGTCTAACCAATGTGTTTTCTTGAATTTATTTATCTATTGTTTTCTCACAAATAAGAAAAAGTACTATACAAGCCGAAATATCAATTAACCAACCTCGTTTAGTTCAAAAAAACTCTGCTGGCGACTCGTCATTTTAAAATTACTACGGCTAACTATCAGCTCACCTCAAAAGATACGGAACCCTGCAAAGAAAAAAACATTCATATTTGAAAATGACGCCGTACAGCCGCAATATTGAATTGTTTTCAAGAAATTGTAGCCGTCCCAGATCTTGCTCCAGAACGTCATATGTTGATAACATCAAGCATACAAGCGTCATACAAGCGTAGTTTCTCACAGCGAACGACCTAACTTTAATAGATACAAATAATAGTAATAATAATTATGTTGACACTTTTATGGTAAGCAACAAAACAGTTTTCACAAAAACAGATCTATTTTGTTACCAATGTGGTTTATTTTTACTCCGGAGGTTCCTTGCAACAAGGATTATGTTTCTATATCATAGGCTAATATTTAATGAAACAGAATAGTTGGTAAAACTAAACAATAAACGCATAGATTGTATAAGACCTTGATTTTCCCACTTAGATTCTGTGCGCTCGCCTACTTGACAGTGAGTCAAATAGAGATGTGTGAAGACTAGAGCTGTAGCGAACCGTATGTATTCGTTACTGAGTAACGGGTGCGCCATCTAGTACCGAGTACCGAAACGTTACACACAAATGCATCTCGTTACTCGCACTTTTCGTCGTATGGCCGTTCCTACACTGTTTCGGTTCACGCAAGTACCGTAGATACGTGTATTGAAATGTTTGCTAACCGTATGTTTTACGCGCAGGTGCGCTCATTCGGTGAATTTAAAAACGTACGCTACAATAACCGATGTTTGTTTAGTTTATTGTTAAAATTTTAAAAACGTACGATTCTGTTATAGTATCGTTCAAATAACCATATGAGCTTAATAATGAGACAGTTATTTTGAAATTGTAGATAGACACTCTAATTTTATTTATTAGTATAGATATTTAACATAAGCTCAAGCTCAAGGTAATTTTTTTAAAATATTTTAGTAGATTCCGTCAACAGTTCACTTGTAGTTCTACACTTATTAAATCAAACTAAATTGAGAATAACTTAAACACACGTCTGGTTTAAAATACGGAAAAGTGAGAAAATGCACCTTACGCAGCTTTGTACTATGTAATGTAGACCTAAGTATGTTTTCTACAAATTACGAATGTTGCGATGCGGACGCCGCGACATCATACTGTCGTACGCAATACGACTCGATTCGTTCATCTTACGTGGTATCAAAAGTAACGAGTAACGATACGAAAGTAACGAGTCCTAATTGTTATAGTAACGAATGCATACGGGTACGCTCGTTTTCGTTACTTTTACACCTCTAGTGAAGACCACAGGTGTCAAATTTTACATGTACAGTACTGCCACTGGCGCGAAAATATCTTGGCCAATCATAGCGCGCGTCCGTCCGCTATTGGCTGTTGTCTATACGCCATGTTTAGTACTCGTGAATTATGAGCGAGATAGCACGAATCTCAGTTGTTCTTGTGTTTAAAATCTTAACGTCAAGCAATAAGGTCTGTGTTTCATTTTCTCGGCGGTTTTAGTCAGCGTTTGGTTGCGCTTTTCTGCGCATGTGAATTTGGCCAATGCGACTTATAACAGTGGTAGTACTGTATAAGATAATCTGTAATTTTAGTTAGATTGATCACATGATGGTGCTTATTCGGTTGTTCAAAATGCCTAAGTTAACTGGTTTTAAATTAGTGTCATCCTTTTTAGAACGATGTATGTAGAAAAGGATAGCATTACGTTTAGACCTGTCAATAGTTCGCGACAGGCCGAGATGGCACACCCGCACAGCGCCCCGGACTCTCCCGGTGCGGGCGAGTGGTGTGCGGGGCGTCGCCCCCTCCACGACTCACCTCATACACCGATTGCCATATCGACCTGTTGCGAATTATAGTTTACTTTAGAAATTTGTACAAACGAAATAATTGATGCCATAACATCTCTTTTTGACAGTGTCAAGTTTGACAAATGATGCATTAATCTAAGTATGGACCACTACCAATACTTTAATAAAAAAAATGTAACAATAATAAATATTAATTAATCAATATTATATTTTAAGTATATTCAACTATGTTTCATCTAATACATGAAATTGACGAAATCGTTACTAAATTATCATTATTTAAGTTATGCAATCATGATTTTATTGATGGATACATTGTGGGTACTTACTTTTACTGCCAACATAGTTTGCAATGCGGAGTGCCATTCATTGTGCAATAATAAAGAATTATAACTGAAGAGTATTGGGAATTATCTGTATAATTTTACTCGGACAAACGAAAATTTTATCATCCTTGAAATGCAATACATATAAATGTTTGTGAATAAAAAGTGTAAGGGCGAACGTAGGTTGTGGTGCAGCTCGAAAAAATTAAGAGCAGATCTTATCTATACGATGATCACATCATCAGATCTAAAGGATGATTGGATATGTTGATGATAAAAAGTTGCCATGAAAATTTTATGTATGACAAAATATTTGACGATTTGACTGTCTAGTAGCGCCACTATACTCTGGTCTCTTAAGTCTCCAATTCACTTAAGCCGAATGATTCGCCGAATCCCCATAGTGGAGACTTACCATTCATCAAAAACTGTCGCCGAACGCGTTGGACGAACGTCTACAAGGACTTTAGTATGCAAGTACATGACAGTCACAGTTGCTAGATCTCAAACTGGTTGGTTACAACATTGTTTTCTCCACTGATTTGACATTGGCGGAATTATTGCAGACCACAAAGAAACCATAGAGAAGAATGGAAAAACTGTACAGTTATGAGGGATGGATAGGGGAACCTATGACCACACAAACAATGAACAATAGGATCCTTTGTTTCCTCATACAGGCAGAAAAGACACTGCCATAATACGACATTATAAACGATTAACTTGAAGAATTCACAATTTTAAAAGTAGTTGAAAGTGTCAGAAACACTTCCCAAAACCGGAACCAAATGACCACCTGCCCGGCTAGCATGGGCAGTAGATAAAAATTATATCCACTGATTTCTATGACATCAGTGGATATAATCGGGGGATATAACTTTTATCTACTGCCCATGCTAGCCGGGCTGGTCGTATGCAGCATAATGATTCGGTAAACTAGACTTTATAACGCAAAAACTAAGAAGACTCCCGCACCTAAAAAACCACAGGTGAAAATGAACTTCCTCAAAACATGAAAGAAAAACGATAGGTTTTGTTGGTTGTTATGGGGGTTATAGTCGCAGGGGAGGGGGGAGGTAAGATAAGTTAGACTAAGCTTTATATTATCAAAATTAAAGAACTGAGATTTAAAATTAATTATGTATTATCTGTTTTAGATAGTATAGCTGTAACCTAGTGATTTTGTAAGTTTTGTAAATGAAACATTGAAGATGTTTTTAAAAGCGCATGTCATGAGTTTGAAATTGAGGCATTTTTAAGAGCCATACAAAGTTGGCCTGTTTTATTTAGCTACCTTCTACCAAACCTGGTACTGGTACCTTGAAGTCAAGAGTAAATAGGCATCTTGTATGCAAGCGTGCTCTATCTTAAGCTGCATTATCACTTGCTAGCAGGTCCGATTGCAGCCAAGCGCTAGTCTATAAATTAAAAAAAAAACGCACTCGAACCATGGCATTGTCTATGTCCTATGCGAATTGCGATGTGAGAAATGAATTAGAAATATGAGTTACGACTGATTTAACCAAACGTTAAGTGCAATCTTTCTAAACAATTGGCTGTCTAATATAAACTTTTGAATGTGAAATGCAATACTATGTATATGAACTTTACTTATTACTATAGATATTGGTGGTGTATGTTGTACGGTATAGGAGGATATTTGGAAGCCTCCCCCGCGGCTCCCGGATCGAACTAACGAGTAGAATAGTACTTTAAGCCTTGGATTATAATAATAATAACTAACCAAATAAGTTATTGTAGCGATCGACGGCTATATTTTTGTACTGATTCTACAGTTGGTCTCGGGTAAAAAGAACTCTTTAAACCTGCGCAGTGGGTTATTTATCGGTTTATTTGGTAATACGGTGTGTCGCCGCACTACTTGCTTTTCAGTCAACTTTTCATTGTATCTATAAGGGTGCCGGTCCACTAAAGCGGAGCGAAGTACCTAGAAATGTGTTCAGCAGACTAATCACATTATTAAGAGATTTTGATTGGTCTGCTGCATACATCTCCGCTCAATTCCGCTTCAATGGACAGGCACCCTAAGAGAAGCATGCGCACACATATCCTCTCCATTGGTCCAGAACGCTTCACTTGACATTGACTATATGACCGAAATGAAAGAAATAACACATGCCACATTAATTTGTTATATTTGCACTATATAGACTTGTTATATATTGCAGTGTTGTATTATGTTATATAACAAAAGTTTGAAACATGTTACTTCATTTGGACTCACCTAAGAACATTTCAATCGCCTATGGTTTCTCTGCATGGGTTTCATTTTATCTACTGACTTTACAAACAGTTGTAATTGTTATTTTTAAATAATATGTATCATAGTTTAGATTGTTTTACATCAAGCCATAGACTAAAATAATGAAGATAGATATAGCGCTCACGAACAAAGTGGAGCCAACACCCCTAGCACCAAACTTGTGATTTATATGACACTGCGATGATCGCTTTTGTTATTTTAAAGACTGTCTGCTGATTGGAAGGATTAGATTAGTGATTGTGTTTAAGTTTGGTGTTATAGGGGTGCAGTTTTATTTATTGTCTTGTCAGCTGTCTTTTTTCTTTTAGTTTGTGAATCAAGTGAAGTAATTTAATTGCCTATTTATAAGGTTACACACAAGGGGCACAAAACTGTCGCCTTACACGGCGTGGCGTCTACACGACAAGTTTTCGATATATTTGTAAAGGCGTCCACAAGCTCAGTAATATGTTCATTTCTTGCTTCCCTACTTCGCTCGGGCCACTCTCACACGACGTCGCCCTTGCTATAAATTGTCGGAAATGTGTGACGTTTCGATTAGGTTTTTTTAATAAGTAAATAAATCGTGTTGTCAAGAGCTGATGTATAACGCTTGCTTTAAATGAACTCCGGGATCTCCGTGTTATAATGTAACTTATCCTGATAGTCACACAAATCATACCTTACTAGATAAACTTGTTTTTTTTTTTTAAAGTTACGATTCAAATTAAAGTAATATTCCAACAAATGGTGCAATAAAATATTAAAAATGAAGCTATTTAATTGTGTGTCACGCAAATAGCGTTGCCTGCAGAAGCTGAATGCTTTTGCTGAATTGTTTCAATTTCTTCTTTCTATCTTCAGTATTAATCTATCTTTTTTACTTTAGTCTGAGATCCTAAAATATTTATTTTCTGTTAATTAAACTAGAGGGGTTTCTCCGTCACTCGCTCCATACAAACATGGTTCCAATTTCATTTGAATATTAAGCAACCAAAGTCCATGAAATTTTGCAGACATATTCTAGAAACTAATATCTATGCCTGTGGTTTTCCAGATTTCCGTTAAAATATTCGGTTTCAAAGTTACGCGGTCTTAAAAATTCACATCCAAATCTTGGAGCCCCTGTAATTTTAAAACTACATATTTAAAAAAAAATCTAAAACACCACAGGCACAGATATTAGTTTCTAGAATATGTCTGCAAAATTACGTGGACTTTGGTTGCTTAATATTCAAATGAAATGGGAACTACGATTGTATGGAGTAAGTGATGGAGAGATCCCTGTTAAAAAAAATTACTATAATGCCTAAAAATAATTTTAAATAGAAATTTTATGCAATAACAAGATATCAATAATTATGTCCATTGGTCTATTCACCGAATTTATAACCTGTGATTTTAGATATACATTTAAAAAAATACAGTATAATGTCTATACTGATACACCCACAACGGAAGTAGAAAGACATGGTGTAAGAAGTCTAAATTTTTTATCACCTAGGTACAGCAAAAGGTAAACAATTGTATCAATATAACTCGTGACCAATAAAGAAACTAATCAAAAACCTGGCAAGTGCGAGTCGGAAACGCACACGAAGGGTCCCGCACCATCATATTAAACATAACATTTAATTTGCATGGTGGTCATTTTGAAATTCGCCATCTTGGTTTTATTATTATTTGTTGTTATTGCGGCAATAAAAATACTCACTCTCAACTCTCCTATTAAGTTTCTTGAAATACAGCTCACTGACAGACTGACGGACAGCGCAGGCTTAGAATAGAGCCCCATTGGCGCTAATCATTCCCTCTCACTTACACACTATATTGTTTGTGAATAGTGGGAGTGAGAAGGAATGTTTAGCGCCTCCATTTTCGATTAATTTTTTATAGGCACGAGTTATGTGTGAAGTGTCCCGGAGTTCACATCGTACCAAAAACCAGGCAATAGCGGTGTGAGTGTTGTGTGTAGAAGTACAAAGCGCGATCGATGTGTTTTAGTTGTTTGGGACAGCTCGGAGAAATCCTACACCAAATGTTATTCTGTAATCTATAATTCTCTATACCGAACACTGGCCACGATTGCGTAGGAAAACGTAGGTATTCATCGTAATCCATAGCAAATTCTGCCCTTTGATTGGCTGTCAAAAATGTGAACAGCAATTCCAACCAATGAAAGGGTAGAGCTTGATGTCGATAACGATAGATACTTTCTTACCAAAGAGTTTCGCTATTTTGGTTTAAGGTTGGCCCTTGCTGTCCAAACAAGTAGAACACCTACATAGATGATAAATAAATAATAATATAAAGATAGATAGGTAGGCATAGAGGTGGCGCGTTCGATTGTTATAAATAGATAATGATTATATATCAATAAATTTTTTTATCATACATCCTGTGTTTAATTTTATCGTAACCTCCTCTCAATTCAACCTTGGCTAACTATGTAAGCCCAGTTGTATTATTTTTGTAGTTTTATCATTGACTAGCTGATCCGCCTGGCTTCTCTTGGCAGACATTTGTATGAGTAGTACCTACGTATATACGTATATATGTATATACATAAGTAATATATTTCTGGATACTTTTGTAATGATGAAAGATTTATTAAAACTTAAATAGTTTTAGAGTTTATCGATTGCAAACTAACTTTATTAGTATAGAATATTGATGACTCACAGGTTTGATAAGGAAGGGTTTTGTGTTTTGTTTCCATCAACCTATCTAAATCTAACTTGTTAAAGCAAACGCAAAGTTATTTAAATAACATATATAGTTTTAATAGTAACTTATTTGCTAACAATCAAAAATATTTACACCTATATAAGTTATATTTATGTGCTTTTTTACCTCCAACGGGTGAGGTTTGATTCAAGTGCTTAGTTTTTTGCATATTTTAGCACTCAACACTTGGACTACACATTGGAGGTGCCAGACTTCTCGACAAGTTCCAGCAGCGTATGTAGAGAGGTATCAAACAGCTCACAGCGGATGGGCATATCCAGAGAATAGAATGGGTTCTTCAGCGCATAGTCTGAGTACAGCTCATAGATCCGCCTGAGCACCACATCCGAGCCTTGCATGTTTGGGTCTGTCACTACTATGAATTTCACACCTGAAATAATAGTCTGTTGTAAAGAATAATGCCGGCAGTCTGGCTATTTTGTGACACTCAAGCGTTGTACTACATCTATATAAAGAAATCTTTAAATTTTTCGAAAAAATATGATTTTTTAAAATGAGCTGAACCACATATTTCAGAAATATCAGAAAGCTGAATTACCTTAAATTCCTGAAATGTTCAAATTCAGATTACTACAAACTCCCAGTTAATATCTGCAATGGGGTTTGTTACATAATCCAGAGCAGATTTCCAATGTTTTACAGTTGATTCAGTTAAGGATAAGATGCAAGAATAGCCAAACTTGCAAAATTTGGCATTGTCCTTTAATATTTTTATCTGTTTCTACAACTAAGTCACTATTTATACATTACTAGCTGATGCCCACTACTTTGTTCCTGTGGATGGAGTTTTTAAAAATCCCATGGGAACTCAATGATCTTCCAGGATAAAAAGTAGCCTATGTGTTAATCCAGGTTATAATCGTATATTCTCCAAATTTCAGCCAGATCTGTCCAGTGGTTTTTGCATGATTGCGTAACAAACATCCAAACATCCACACTTTCACATAGGATATTAGGATTAGGGATATTTATTTATATACCAAGCTTACCAGTTAAAGTCTGAAAGCAAGAGAGCTTAAAGGAGTCGGCAGTTAGCGTGTCAATGCCCGAGCTCTTGGGCACGGGGCTGAGCTGGCTGGCCAGCGCAAACAGCGGGTAGAACATGCTGGCCAGGACTATCTTCTCATTGGTGGTGGCTCGCTGACGACCAAACTTCAGGCTCAGGGGATAGCTATCCTGCACATAATATAAAGGTTATTTTTAATCAGCTCAAACTATCTTGAGCTAAGAAGATTTTTTTGAGACTAGACTAGGGCTTGGCAGCAATCAGACTTGCTGACAAGTGATGATGGAGCCTAAGATAAGGTGTGTTTGCCTAGAAGATGCCCATTTTGTAAAACCTAAATCCCTGCAGACAAAATCACAGGCATCCGCTAATAATAATCTATCTATTCTATACTAATATTATAAAGAGGTAAAATTTGTAAGTTTGTTTGTTGTTGATTTTGTAAATTCTTTCACCAATAAAAAGCTACATACATCCTTGCTGAGCGACATTTATTTTTATTCTAACACATTAAGCACCCATGCAAAACTGGGCAGGCCACTAGTTAATCTATAAAGTATTGTACTGGAAGTTGGAACACAATTTCGCCACATTATATTGGTGACACAGCACTAAGCAGGTCGGGTGGTAGCTGTACTTACTGTCCACCACCAAAGCCTCTCAATTTTGACAAACAGATACTCGTATAGTTACTAATTAAATTATATGTAATTTATATACATACTTTGACTCCTATAATATCGAACACGTCTCTTCCATCTTCTGTCGTGCGACCAGTGACTGGGGAACCGTTCACAGAGAGCAAAACATGGCCAACTGTAAACATACTAAGCAATAGTATTATTCTACGAAATAATCGATATATTACTACTGTAAATTGAATATTAGCTGTTACAAACACGAAGACTAATTACACAAGTAGCTCTAGCAAGGATTTCTTACCGTTGATTCCATCTCTTTGCCCAAAAACGACTACAACTTTCTTGTTTTCATATTCTAGTTTGATGTCTAAAGGAAAACCGAATGTCTTTTCTGTCTCCACTCTCGGGATATTGTGGTCATAGTTGTATATGAGCCCTCCTGACTTGCTCACGATATAAACTCCATAAATAACCATGTCTTTATTAGCTGGATGTTTCATATGATTTCTTTTAATTAATTATAAAATAAAAACCCACTGCACACTGAACATTTGTTTACAAAATGCCAAATGTCACTTTGACGTTTTTTTTTTTTTTTTTTCTTCTTTAAATCTGGCTTTACTCTAATTAGCCAATGTCAAGTTTGTGATATTTTCAAGTTATTGAATTTATACAAGTATGGACTCCGTCTGCGCCGGCGCCCGCCGACATACGCGCGGCGCCCCTTTAGAGCGCTTCCCAGTCAGTTCCACCACCAAAAAACACCAACTAACACAAAAACCAGCCACTCTTAACAAAAAACACTCCAAACAAGCACAGCACGCGCGCCAGCAAACGCCATCACAGACGAAGTCCACTTTGACGTTTGACATTGATATTTTGTCAAACGTCAATAATTTGTTTTAGTTTAGAAATACGTTTTCATAAATAAAAAATTAAAAAAAACCAAAACTACTGTCGCGAATGCAGTCCGTCAGGTAATTTTCCGTAGGTATACGAAACCAAGTAGATACAAGCAAATAAAGTCATATCCAAACTTGATGCTTGTTTAAATGCTGAGGTTGGGTAACATCATTTAGAACGATCTTTCAGAATAAGGAGCGTTCCCGCTTAGGCCGCAGTCCACCGGGCACCACGTGGGCCAAGTGAGGATTAGCAGCCTTCACAAACTTATACGAAATTATAGAACTCTAAGGCATACAGGTTTCCTCGCCTGTATCTTTTTTTACCTATATCATTTGGTTGTATTATTAAATTATCCATCTTTATAACATATCAATTTGCCATCGCCTATTCTCCATTAGGTACTTACATCCTACAATGCGAAATATAAACGTAATCCGTCAAGTCTTATCCTATCTCGTTTCCTGACTTTCCACACATGTTCCACACAATATCCGCTGTTGAAAAATGATAAAAAATCTATTGCAAAATGATATCTGTCAGCGCTACTGCCGAAGTCCGAAGGCTGGGTAAAGCCGATTCTGTCTAGTGACCTTACCTTTTCAGTGCAGTTTACAGTTTAAAACTTTAGTCCGTCCGTCTTTCTGTTGTGTTTAGCAAGAAAACCTGTAGGGTACTTCCCGCTGACCCAGAATAATGAAGGCAGGTCGGTCTTATAGTATTCTAAAGGAAAAAGCCAAAACCGTGAATTTATGGGTACACAGTACACATTAGTCAATTAATGTGTTCACGAAAAAAAAATCACTATAATTATCTTCTACAAACAAGAGTTAGGTATATCTTGTACGATGGTACGGAACCCTTCGTGTGCGAGTCCAACTCGCACTTGACCGATTTTTTCTTTAAGAACAAAGAAAATAAAGATCCTCTTTGGTAGTCATACAGGAATTATTGGTGGCTGTGTGTGGGGGAACAGAAGAGGCACAGAGTCGACACTGCCTGGGAAAAATTGATTCGGCACATTCTGCAGACTTTGCCCGTAACATAATTCAAAGAATTTACTTATCGGCCGCATAATGCTTACTACTTTAATGCTGATTGATGGATAAAACAAACGTACAGGGGTTACTCCCTTATCAACAATTGCATCCTGCGATTCTGATATTATAAAGAGAATAATAAAAAAAACATCGTTCCAAAAAGCAAGGCTTGAGAACAGAACCTAGTTCTGATACTTTATAAGTGAACTCCTTTTTTAAAAACTCCCATTATTATAAAAGTTTAAAATATAAGCAGGCAAGGTATAAAGTAAGTATAAACTGTCCTTCGCGAATGACTCCACCACCCTCCCACAACACAAGTGAGAGGAGGGAGGAGGGAGGGATGAACAGCAGACCACGAAAAACCGTGCTTTGGACATGAAGGTCCTGCCTTGTAGGTACACTGTACCTATTCAAGTGCCTAGGCAGTTTTGTTAATAAGACTCACAAGCTTATTTCTAAAATTTTGCTAACTGTGCATTGTGTAGTCTACAATCTACATCTCCTGAGGAAGCTCCAGTGTTGGAGTGAATTTAAGAAGATTAGTGTGGTGTGGTAGTGGTGTGTGCTGCGTATTGCTTGCTTGCTTTTCCCGCATGTTTAGTAGTGAGAGGATGGAAGTCCATATCGCATGCTGCACGTTGTACCAATACAGATTTATCTGCTTTGGCGAATTATAGCAAGTTAAGCTTGTGGTTACCTACAAGCAGTGACGGATTAACCCTTAATCAAATTAAGCAATTGCCTAGGGCATCACGTCTCAGGGGGCACCAGAAGGAGCACAAAAAAATCCGTCCTTAGGGTATCACGTCTCACTCTCACGTCCGTCACCAAAAACCACACCAAAAAAAGTTTCTAGGACTAATTTGAAAATTCGCGCGTTTTTGGTTGACTAGAGATTAGAGTCCGACCTAGAGTCATAACCCCACTCCCGCTAGCCCACTCGCTGCCCGCTTATGCATTCGACAATTCGAATGCCCCCAAAAGCAGCAAGGCGCATTTCAATAAATAAATAAATTATGCTTTGGTTTTTATTGTTGTCGCACCTACTCCACTTCTAAAGTGCGTTACATCTCAGCTTCTTATTTTACAAAAAACTAATGTTTTTAGGCGGTAAAGGTTTATAGATCGATTCTAGTTGACATACGGATAGGGGGGCCCACAGGCATAGATTGCTTAGGGCATCAAGTAGTCTTAATCCGTCACTGCCTACAAGGGTAGGTATATCACGGACTTCCTTCTGCTTGCTTCTGTCCAACAGATAAGGGATAATTCAGTGTAATATTTTAATTATTTTTTGGCGAACATAACCGACCGTACTAAGTTACTTACGCAGTGGGGTTTTCCGACCACACCATTAACATAAAAGTACCTGGGTAGGTAGTCGGAATAGATATTGAGTTCGTTGCGAGCAGACGAACTTGCAATACTTATTAGATTGTGGTTTACCGATACTGAATATCAGATCAGTGCGACGTGCTTTTTGAATCGGGGGATATGTTATTGCAATTTCAGCATTCAATTGCTTAACTGGCGTCTCTTACGGCTCTGGCGGCTCATGCGTCTCTTTCAGGTCGTCTCCCTATAATATTATGTGGTTACAATGCTGCATCATAACACTAGGTATTACTAACACACAGCTGATAATATGCCTAACTATCAGAAATTTTTTGACAGAAAATTTTCTGTTGCAACTTGCACTCACTTTACAATAGCATTAGAATGAACTAACTAGCACCACGACAGCACCAGAGTGAACTAACTAGCACCACAACAGCGCCAGAGTGAACTAATTAGCACCACAACAGCACCAGAATGAAGTGGCACAATTCTGATTTCTCACAGCGTGCGGGGTGTAGTAGTACAAAATGGTGGCTAGAAGCATGGACAGTTATATCATTGGTTTAAATTCTTTTTATGGCCCACACACACCTCAAGATCACGATATCGTCCAATTTGATTCAAGCTCCATCCAAGCGGCAGGTCATCCAAGGTATGCTTGTCTAGCGATCATCGCCACACAATCGTTTGCACGACCAAGCCTTCAAATTTCCTGCAAATTGGATAATAATTCATGCTTACTTGATAAATAGCCGTCATTAACTAGGTACAACAGCATTGATAGAAAAAAAGACTAAAAAAATCTTTCATTTTAAACCGCGGCGGTAACATTCTTCATCAAAAAACATCTTCGCTGAGGACAGGATTCGAACCTGCGCGGGTAGAACCCATTGGATTTCAAGTCCAACTCCTTAACCACTCGGACACCTCAGCTATACGTGAGGGTGACGAATATTTCATTCATAAATACACCTCTAATTTGTGTTGATTCAAGTGTCTTTCACTTTCGCTATCTTGAGAAGGGGAGGGGGGGACATAAAGCGCTTGTTACAGATAGTACTTTATGTCTGTTATCATAATCTTGATTACAATAAACTAGTTATAGGTGGTTAAATGCTTCCGCTCACACCTATTTAGGTAAATCTACATGAAATCTGTCAACAGGAACTTCCGGTCGGAAATCTTCCAAGAGGCTGAAATAATAACTCAGACCCTTTTAACGTAGTCCAGTCCAGCGTAGTTTCTATCATTGTGTTCGAAACAACTCTTTTATTTTCTTCGGGTACGGACCCCTAAAAATTATCACTACCGTCCATACCTATGTGTGACATATTATAAATGCGAAAGTGCGGATTAGCTAACTTCACACACCATGGAGAACTTTCAGGCATGCAGGTTTCCTTCAACTCGGAAAAGTTAGAGCTGTGAGCCTGGAATCGATCATCGAAACCTTCAAATGCGAGGCTACGAATCATCGCTCATTGTCATTGGGTAGAAGACAATTCCAAAACAGCTGACATGAATAGTCTCCAACAATAAGAGTCAGATCAGAAGGTCGACGCGTGGTCGCGGGCGCAGCTTCCCAGAATGCGTTTTCCTCAAGCGCGTCGTCACCGCGCTGACGAGTGCTACGTCACCCGTGACGACACCGCCGGCCAAATAAAACCACGCGAAATCCCGCGCGCCCGCCTATAGCCGCCAGCTCATTTAGCTAGCAATACCTTGTCTTGTACCTCCTGCTCACCTCCCTCACGTCACCTAGCCGGCGATCGGTGTTGTGCAGTGTGTGTGGTGTTGTGTGTGTGTGCGCGAGTCAGCCTGGCAGCTACCCTGGCGCCCCGACATGCCTGCATGGAGCCCGCCTTCCCTTCATGCAGCGATTCCAGCTCCGATTCCCCAGGCGAGGAAACTGTGCCTGCCGGTAAGTACAGACTACAAAAAAACTTTGGATTAATAAAATATACTTAGATAATTAAATAAATATGTGGTTCTGTTAAAAATCTAAATATTGGCGCGATAAAATGAAAACAAACTGACTTATGCAAGCTATCAAGTAACCTGCCTAAGTAAGGTACGGCTGTCGACTCCCCAATAGGAACTAAAGTAGGCCTACTTTAGTGTCTCTGTCCCTGTGTACCTAGTGACTGCCGACTGGCTACACCGCTCAGCGGATTCTTTAAGTTCTTCAAGTACTTTGTTGTAAATAATGAGTGTGTAAAATGTAGGTAATTAATTTAAAATGTTAGCTGTGAAAAAAATTACGTGCCCAGAAATCCATGCCGATAGAGTAAGTAGGCTAACTAGCTCTATCTATCTTTGCTGAAAAGATAAAAATTGTTCAAAAACCGCGTCAAATAAAAAAAAATACGTCGGCAAAGAAATATTATCATTAATTAAAAAGTAAAAAATAAAAAAATGTCAGGATGTTATAGGTAACCATGAAAAAAACAATATTTTATTTTATTCTGATTAATCTCTTATTAGTGTTATTAGATCGAGGCATGGTGAATGAGGATACAATCTTACAGTAATTCTCCTCAATACAGTACAGTACAGTTCATGTTATTACAGTCATCTGCTAAAGATGATTATAAGTAAGTACTGTGATGAAATGTTGAGCAAGTTTTGCTCCGTCGGAAACTGTAAGTTCATATTACGTATTATATGCGAAAATTTCTAAAATGCATTTCAAAACAGATTTTTCAATTACTAGAGTGAATTAAAAAAGAATAAATATACTTATTTAACTGTACAGATTTTCAATTAGATTTCCAATCAATATTTGTACTTACTTATCTATCGCAAACATCCCCCCGACAAGAAAAGAAGGTAAGGACGTATTTGATGAAGACAAAGACTGAAAAATACAGATTGTCTGCAACCAGATATTATAAGATAATAACTACGTAGCAACTACCTAAAGCTGCTTGCTTTGGCTTCGTGGAGTTTGAAATGAGGCGTGGGGGCTTTTTATTCATAATATAACTTCGTTCGTGGGGGTGTGTTTTGCAAACAAAAATCTTAAATCAAGTCTTTCTTTATTTTTAACCCCAAGACACTCAATTTTCAAGAGAATAACTTGAAATATGATGGACTTTCATACAATCTGTCATCCTTATTAATTCATCCCCTTGGGGATAGAATTTTTAAAAACCGTGAATTACGCAAGCAATATTTCTTCGTTTGCAAGCGAGAGCATAAAATGACAATTTTCTTTGATAAAATTTTCATTAACTTAAATAAATGACGGGCATTCATGCCCCTTACCCCCTTAAAAGTGGAACTTCCAAAAATACTATCTTAGTAAGTGAAAGACGTAAAAGAAATCTACTGTCAATTTCAAGTTTCTAACCCCAGCAGTTTAGTCAGTCAGTTAGGATCAGTCTTTTTTAACCCCCGACCCAAAAAGAGGGGTGTTATAAGTTTGACGTGTGTATCTGTGTATCTGTCTGTGGCATCGTAGCGCCTAAACGAATGAACCGATTTTAATTCAGTTTTTTTTGTTTGAAACGTGGCTTGATCGAGAGTGTTCTTAGCTATCATCCAAGAAAATTGGTTCTGCCGTTTGAAAGTTATCAGCTTTTTTCTAGTTACTGTAACCTTCATTTGTTGGGGGTGTTATAAATTTTTAATTTACACTTGTTATACCGAGTAAGTATGCAAAGACCTCCTCAAGGCGCTCTTCAAGTCCCTATGGTGAAAACTTCCACTCTGGTGGTGGAAGCTTTCCCCGCAGCGTTACTTGCCTACGCTGATCGACGTGTTGCCATCCCGCCAGCAAAGCAAAATTGTAAGCTCACTGAAAACAGATAACCGCACTAAGCTGCTGCTGCTTATCAAACAATAAAGCTATAACAATAAGCACCTATTATATAAATAAAGTCAAATAGGTAGGTACATTTCCATGCGCATACGAAGCCGAAACTTTTATAAAACTCTCAAAAACAACCCGCTTTATTGTCCCAGGTGATAAAAACAATAATTTACAACATATCTGTATCGAGGAGGGGCTTATATTATAATATTAATCAAAAAAAGAAAGCCGCCTTTGGAATCGGTTGCATCGATACTGCGCGATCAGAGATATAACTGTGAAACAGTCATATCCTGCCAACTGACTCAAAGATGGCGATCGATTACTTCCTTCTAAAGAAAATCAAGGTCCTGGGTTTACAATCAATCAAGATTATTTCACACACTCTTCGAATAAACTCGATTTCAACATGGGGTTATTCAATGAGCGGATCACCAAATTTTTGAAAGGCTGGCAACCATTGACTTTATCGCTGCCGGCAACGCATTGGCAACTCCTCTAATGCCGCAAATGTTCACGGGCTGCTGCTCGTTTGCTCACTAATTAATTAATTATTTAATTCTAATTCTAAACCAATATTTAATTATAATTAGATTATAATTTCATCTAATTGTAAACCAATACTGGTCCCACTAACTGAGCAGGACCTCCTCTCAGAATGAGAAGGGTACTGGGTAGTGTAGCGTAGTCCGCCATGTTGGCCAGTTGCGGATTGGCATACTTCACACACCTAATGAGAGCATATGGAAAGCTCTCAGGCATACACGTTTCCTTCACTGTTATAGCTAGTGGTATTTAATCCCTAAAATGTAATAAACGTAATTTCAAAGGTGCGTGCCGGCAATTTAACCCCCAGGAAGGCCTTACTACCAATATTATAATTGCGAAAGTGTAGTTATTCCTTTGTTGGTTTGTTCTTCAATCACGTGGCAACTGAGCAACAGATCGACGTGATTTCTTGCATGGCTACAGTTAAAGACATAGACATTAAATATGTTCTATCCCGGAAAATCAAAGAGTTCCCATGGGATTTTTAAAAACAAATCCACGTAGATAAAGTCGTAAGTATCAGGTAGTAGCAAATAAAATGTGCAGAGTGGTAACCCACCTGCAGCACGAGAGGAACTGCCGAGGCTTGCTGTTGGCCCACCATTTGCTTGTGTGAGGTAGAAATTATCTGGGCAGTGGAATCCATCCATCCAGCTTAGTGCCGATGCATGGTTTCTGATGTTTGGAGATTAGTAGCGTTCAAACAAGTCTTGAAAACTGCATTTTTCACATGGTATAGAGTCGACCATTACTTAGCTACTTTATCGCCAAATCTTTCAAAATAGATTATTTCCATTTCAAACTGGTTTCGTTTGGTTAATTTTGCCAAAAACATGATTTACTCAAAATTTATCAAAGGACGCTTTCTTGATGACTGGTAAAATAATTCCCAGATCAATCAATGTATTGAAAATATAAATTGGTAGAGTTAAAAAACAATAGAAATAATCAACAATAACTACTGCTTGTATCTTTCTATATCTTTTATATATATCTTTTATTTATATTCAAGTTTATAAAACACTCTAAATGCCGCCATGATTAAGTATATTGTGTTTGTCCCGAGTCAATATTCGCTAGTTGAATGCGTAGGTAAGCTATCTTTGAAGATTCTTTTCGTGCCGCAAGGAGGACGTTTTCTTCATGTTTTGATGAAAATCTTTCTAATGAAAGTCTAATGCTAAAATTGGTGGTAAAATAGCAACCTCGCCCCGGAAAGAAGGAAACAGTAAGATGTTTTGTTGTATATGCAGATCCAGAGCAATGGGAGCGCGCGGACGTGCTGCGGTGCGTGCGCTGGGTGGCGCGCACGTTCAGCGTGCCCGCGCCGCGCCGCCACCTGCTGCCCGACGCCGGCCGCGCGCTGGTGCACCTCACCGAGGCCAACTGGCTACAAGTATGTTATCATCTATAATCGATACAGGTTCACACGCCACACGCCACACGCCGCGGTTTTGCGCCACTTGACTCCAGCAAATCCCTGCGACTCTTGTGATGTCGTCTGTCCACATAGTGGGGGTCTACGTGGGGTCTACTAACACTGCACTTTAAATTTCGAGGTCGCCATTCCAGCCCTTTGGTACTTCAACGTACCTAATACCTATATTATCTATTCTTCGAACTATGTCAGCAAAATTGGATGTTTGATTCGTGCGGCAGGTGTGCGACGGGCACGAGCAGGCGGCGCGCATCTTCCACGTGTACCTGCAGCACGCGCACGCGGCGGCCAAGGGCCGCAAGCCGCCGCCGCCGCTGATCGAGCACACGCGGCCCTCCTCCCCTACGGAAACGCGTGAGTACCCGTCCCCCTTACTGAGTGTTGGCGCCACTGGGAGACGAGCGGCGAACACTGACTTTTATGGACAGAAACATTAGAAAGACACAGCATGAGAGAGAGTGGACTTGCTATGCAGGACATTGAGAAATTGTAAGCGAAGTGGAGTGCTTAATTATATTGTGGTTAATATTATATAATAAGTAATTGTTATGTGCTAAAAATGTATGTGAGCAAAGAACAGTGTTTGACTCACTGTAGCTTCTAAGGTCTCCTACGAATATGCAGGATAAATAGGCTTCTGTTAATATGAGGATCATAGCTCCTCCACCCTCTTGATAATATTTTTTTGATAATATTTTTCTAACGTAGTCTGTTCTCCGCCGCGTAACAAGCACAGTAGTAATTGTCAAAATCACCCTTCACCTGATCCGTCCGACGCGACGTCTCGGGCTACGTCCGCATCGCCGGATACGGAACCGTAAAAGAGCGAGGCCCGACTCGCACTTGACCGGTTTTTTCTCTTACCTACCAGATAATCTAGTAAGATTAGTTGGTAAAATTGGCATATCTAGATTGATTTTAGATAAAACTTCTATATTTCTTGCAGGGGTCTTTCCCTTTCGTAGTTAAACTACCTTGGTGAATGCAAAACACTGATTTACAATCAATGAAATGAGATTAGGTGCAATATTTTGCCAATACTGCCGCGCCTCATAAACGATCAAAGATAGATAGGTAGTAACGTGATACGTTTATTATAGGGTATTTCCCTCCTAAGTCCTATTACCCAACTTTAGAGCGATGATAGCCTAGTAGTCAAGACGTCGGCCTCCTATATTCGGGGGGTCGGAGTTGATCACTCTTAACTTTTCGACGTAATGTGCGTAATGTGCATAATAAACAATTAATAATGTTATTACTTGCTTTATAACGGCGAAGGACAACGAGGCGCGGCGGTGCGTGAAGTCTGCCAATCCACACTTGGCCAGCATGTTGAACTATGGTTAATCTTTTCTCATCCTGGGAGGAGACCCGTGCTTAGTAGTGAGCCAGCGATGATTGATTAAATAGTATGTGGTTAATCATGATGATGCATGTTATTAAAGTCGTAGCGTCGTAGACTGTAGGTAGGCACATGAAGGCACAGAGGTGCTGTAAATAGGATCGATTGAAAAAATATAACCCAGCTTCCTAGCTATCAGCTATGGTAGGACTAAAAAGAGTAGATGATAATACTCATTACTCTATAGTCTACAGTCATTATAGAGCCACATGAGCTTACGGCGCGTATGTTTCGAAGAAATGTACTGAGTCAGCGCGAGATCCACCGGCGCGTTGTGAATGGAACGCCGCGAGGGCACGCGGCCGCATGACTCATAGTCCCCATTCATGAGTTTTGGCGCCAATTACATGCTGCTACGCGCGGCCGATAGATGGCGTTGTAAGAAAATCATTTTATTTCGAACTTTTGATTGATTTGATTTGATTTTCCGGGGCTAAAAGTTGCCTATGCCAATTACAGGGACGCGACGCGACGCAAGCTACCTCGGTACCCATACAAATTGGTTAAGCGGATGGGTTTTTGGGAATCCCGTGGGAACTCTTTGATTTTCCGGGATAAAAAGTAGCCTATGTCCGTCCCCGGGATATAAGCTAACCCTGTACCAAACGTCAGAATCGGTTAAACTGTTGGGCCGTGAAAAGGTAGCAGACAGACAGACAGACACACTTTCGCATTTATAATATTAGTATGGATTTAACGAAGGCGCTACATTTTTATCTTTTAATGATGAAATGATTCTATTTTAACTAAGTAGGTAATAGAATCGCGCTGCCAATCTACATGTGGCCAACGTGGCAGACTATGGCTGAAACTCTTCTCATTCTGAGAGCCTGTACCTACTTAGTAGTAGCACGGTAATATTATCTATATATTACCGTGGTAGTAGGCCGGCGATAGCTTGATCATGATCTTCCTATTTATCTAGGCTCATCTTTCAACGCACAAACGTATAGTGTACGTGACACAGGAGTATCAACTCAATCTGATTTTATTAATGAGTCTGTATGGCATCTATCTAAAAAGTAACCCTAAGAGATCACTGATCAATTTAGCTGAACTGATTTTGACAGACGCCCCTAAGGCCTATAGTAAGAAAAGGCATTTAATTACTAGCTGATGCGCGCCACCTCGTTCGCGTGAATTTATATTATTAAAAATCCCTTGAAAACTGTTTTTTGAGATAAAAAGTAGCTTGTCACTTTCGTCTTACTATTTGCTATACCCATGCGTTGCGACATGCTTGAGGACATACTAACTAACCCTGCATTTACCAAAAACAAACACTTGAACGCATTAATCTATACTTACATATAATAAAATTGTAGAAAAGTGGTGTCTGTACAATGGAAATATATAAAAAAAAAGTAGCAGGGGTTGTTATTATATCGATGCCGAACCCGAAATTGTAATTAATTTTTTTTTGTCTGTTTGTCTGTTTGTCTGTGTGTTTGTGCACGCTAATATCAGAAACGGCTTATTCGATTTAGATACGGTTTTCACTAATATATTGTAGTAAGCTTCACTCAACATTTAGTGTGTATTTCATGCCAATCGGTTCATAAATAAAAAAGTTATGTCAATTTAAAGAATCACGCTGCCCGAAAAGTCACTATTCCACGCGAACGAAGTCGCGGGCACAGCTAGTTTATTATAAGTACTTAATGGATTAGTAGTGATTATGGGGCTCTATTTTTATCCCAGCATACGTGGATGATATCGTTGGATTCATCAGTAAGTACGAGTAGGTACAGATAAACAAACAACAGGTCCAAATCTTTTATTCAATTGTAATCATGAACGTTTGATAACATCATAATTTATCTGTGGCAGGTCCCAATGGAGTGACCCCCTGATAACGATGCTAATGTCCATCTTTGCTCGACCTAATGCAAGATATCGTACGTTTCCCTAAATCGACCACTATGCAATGCCATAACGGGTTCAAAATTGTTCAACCTAAAACAGATAATAAAAGCGTGGATTTTTCTCTCAAATCCTACGAATGTATATTAATTAGCTGAAACTTGAAAGCTACAAGAAAAAACCGGCCAAGTGCGAGTCAAACTCGCGCACCGAGGGTTCCGTACTCGGGTATTTTTTTCCGATATTTTATACTTACGATAAATCAAAAACTATTATGCCTAAAAATAAATAAAAATCTGTTTTAGAATGTACGAGTAGAAAGCCCTCTCATTTGATACCCCACTCGGTATAGTTATCTTACTTTGAAAATTAAAACACATTTTTTTAATGATATAACCAGAAATTCACGGGTTTCAGATTTATTCCTTTATTTGTGCTATATGACCTCCATACCTACCAAATTTCATGATCCTAGGTCAACTGGAAGTACCCTATAGGTTTTCTTGACAGACACGAAGGACAGACAGACAACAAAGTGATTCTATAAGGGTTCCGTTTTTCCTTTTGAGGTACGGAACCCTAAAAATTTAAATAAAACTAGTTCCAGATTAAACACTTTATGGGGTTTTCACAGAAAAACTTTGTCGTTTATATAAAAATATTATTGTAGATAATGGTACATAGTAGTACACCACGGTTAGTTTGGTATTTCCGACTCAATTGCATGAGTCGTGGTAAACGAAGGGACGAGATGGGTGTCGTATAATTATTATAGGTAGTAAGTAAAACTATAAGATCTTTAAGTAGGTACTTATTATAGGCTTTTGCTACCAATTATCCTGCTCCTATGTTTGTATAAAGTAGAATGGGTCTGAACGAGGAAAGTCCTGCACGACAAAAGTAAAAAACACAAAGTAGGCACATTCCTTAGCCGCAGGTCGAACGCTTTACAATCTGCGTACAACCCGACTGGTAGCATTCCTGTTGAATCTTGAGATGAGTAGTTAGGTAAGTAGGTATAATAGAAACACAAAAATCTTTATGTGAACTCGATTACTTATCAAAACAAAAGCTAAAAAATATTTCAGGATAGCCTTAACATTAATTGACAGACATTAAGCTATAAAATAAACTTATCTTAATTAAAACTTAAAATTAGATAGTAAACTAAATTGCATGTAAACCCTCACTGAGACCACCACAGCGAGGCATCGTACTCAAGATGCTGGGAGCATTGCTCTTGAATGAATCAATGATAGTAGTAGGGGATTCGCCGGTTCTGCCCCAGGCCCTGGCCCCCTCCCATGCATCGCTGCCTCAGCCCCCTCCGTGCCTCGGTCAAGATCGAAACCTAAAAAAAAAAAAAAAAAAAAAAAAAAAAAGGTTTTGGGGTACGCTGAATCGATTGCGCTCACTCCCGACGTCGTATCTCTAACGGTTGCAAAGTTAGCTTTTCGAAAAACTAATCCCTAGTTCGTTATCTAATTGCTTAATCACCTACTAATGACGCTCTATTGTTCGCTGGCTCGTTGCTTCATTCTATGGGTTTTAAAGGAAACGCATGAATCATAACTACTCTTTATTAGCCTTCAAATATTGATTTAAATAACTCACATAAAAATATATCATTCTCTACTGTATTTCCATTGAATAAATCTAAAAAATCTGAACTTGTATAGTAACCCGTAAACATGAAATACAAATACATTATACAATATTCTCCACAAACTGATGTGTAATCATTCTGTATCCGCCTTGTATTGAATTGCCATATTCTTGTGTTTCTTTCCAAGAACTGCTTATGATATTTTGGTGGTGCTCGTCCAAATGAATCAAAATATTGTCCAACACCATTTGTATCTATATATATGGCTATCCAATGCGATCCTGGTTTATAATCGGGGTCTAGATTGCTTATTAAATAGGCGGGTGTTTCAACATAAATCGGTAACCGGTTTGCGGCATACACATTGTCTTGCAGACTTGGGTGGATTCTTCTTAAATATGTCTTTATCCCTATTGTATTCATATTACTTCAATACTACTGATCTTATCGCTGCCGAGGATCATACATGAATGGGACGTAAGACCATGTTATTTCAGATATATTATAAATCATCATCATCATCATGATCAACCCATCGCCGGCTCACTACAGAGCACGGGTCTCCTCGTGAGAAGGGTTTTTTGGCCATAGTCTACCACGCTGGCTGAGTGTGGATTGGCAGACTTCGCACACCTTTAAGAACACTATGGAGAACTCTCAAGCATGCAGGTTCCCTCATGATGTTTTCCTTCACCATTAAAACAGTGTTATTTAATTAAGTACTTGAAACGCACAAGACTTCGAAAAGTTAGAGGTGCGTGCCTGGAATTGAACCCCGACCTCCGATTAGAAGGTGGACGTCTTAACCACTAGGCTATCACAGCATAGTCTTATTAAAAATAATGGTCCATAACTTAAATAAAAACAAAAAATATTTCTTGTATCAGTGTTTTATTACAAACCTTAATAATAATGTAGGTACAAATTATAACTTAATCTATTTACAGAAATTAGGTTTCTTAGCTGCTATAGTCCACGCTTACATTACGATTTTTATCAATTTCAATAACATTGTCAAACTCTGCATATACGATGCAGTTTATCGTTTCAGGAATAGCTGAATCAAAGCGAACTTCTAGCCTCACACTACCGTGCTTTATAAGATTCCAATGACTAGAGTGAGCTGATAAATCAGGAGTTAAATCGAATGCTAAGAGACAATAGCCTTTTGCATATTGTTCCCTAGATATTCCGTTCCCTTCATTTAAAAAATGGATTCCCGTGCCTGAGAATAACGTATGATAGGCTGAACTGAAAGTATTATCATCGAATGATGGTTGCAAAGCTTTTGAAGGTATTTGTTGGCCATCAATATATAAACTAAATGTATTCATATGATAATTTTCAAAGTTGAATGGATTTTTCGTAAGAGTTCCATTAAATGCTGCGTTGTTAACAAATCCGACAATACATCTTTTAGGAACTTGACCAAGAAAAATATTATCGAGTGTTTTACCCTGAACCCCTGAAGGAATTGTTAAAACTTTAACTTCCGCTCGAGTTATTGGATATTTTGCAGTAGTAGATGCTAAAACTTTTTGATGTGCAAGTAATACAGTCGGATTGATCCGCGCGCGTCGAACTATAAGGGTTGCATCCGTGATACACACTTTAAGTTTTAAATCATTTGAAGAAGCCATAAGACTGAAAGTTTCCCTTGAGCGAATTAATTTAACACACATCTCAACACCATTAATCAAAAATTTTTCCTGGTTGAATATATCACCATGTAAGTGTCCAATCATTTCTATTTCTTTACTTTCGGCTGCAAGACTCTGTCTTTTAGTAAAACCTGTATTTTTTTCATCTACTGAATCCATATTCCCCGCAGTATCTTCATACCAAAGACCGCAAGTCAGGTGAGATTCTTTTGCTGCTGGCGCATAGTTTAATAATGTCTCAATGTAAGCACGGTAAGCGTATGTATTGTTTGGAGGTGAAATGAGTTTTTGATTCAAGTATACATCCAGCTGACTGAAGACTGAATGTAACCAATTGTTAATTGGAGCTACAACTGCAGATGAACTAAGTTTTGATAAGTCTTGATTCACTATCTTAGCTTTTAAATGGATCAACGTATGAGACAAATCTATGTAGTCTTCGCTCGTTCCAGGTATTTGAAATTCTATCGGTCCATCATCAGCAAGGGATGAAATGGGTTTGTAATGAATCCATAATCCATTTTCTATACTTGTTTGCGTTGATGGCAAAGCAAACAAATCTAACTCTGATTTAATACACTCACATGAATGATTATGTAAAAAAGACATAATTAATTAGAAAATATATCTTTTATTTTATTTTGACTGAGCCTTGATTTTTTAATAGCTTTCACTTTAGCTGTCAGCGGTTGAATGAATGAAGATTGTCGTTTTCTTTTAGTTATATATCCTGAGCCAGACATATTAATTCTGTCTATCTTGTCATGAACTTTCCTTTTTAAGTTTGAACTAGCTTCCTTAAGACGAGTTTTGATAGAATCTTCCAAAGGTCGTGCGCTAACCATATCCGATAGAAGACCAACACCTGCATTTAATGCTTCTTTTCCTACAGCTCGAGCACCACTAGAGAGTAGTGGTAAAATAGACCTAAACAATCCTCCAAGAAAACTCCCAATACCATGACCACGTTGATATGGTACACCTTTATAAATTACTCCAATACCTGACCCAGCCTGATGTGAATAATATTGCTCGTAAGGACAAGTTATCTTTTGATAAGGATCCATTATAATTTTCTAAAGTGAAGTTTAATACACACAGTTCCAAACTGGAATGGGATTTTATTGCCTGTGCTTGACCTTATATCTATTTCAATAGTATCAAACTCCCGCCGCATAACAGGTAAATAGTGAGGTGGTGAGAAAATATGCATTTTATTTGCTCCATATACATATGTTGCCGTATCTAAGGGTACAATTCTGAGAAGAGGAGCCATTACATCCCCCACAATTTGCGGTTCTATTATATCACAATAAACAAACAATTGAGATGGCAACCCTAATTTTAAATTAGAAGGATAGCTCCCAATTTTATTTACTGCAAGATTTTTGTTTGGTTCAAATCCAAGTTGTAAACATAATTTGGTTGACAACTTAAGTGTGTCAATTGAGTTATCCAAAATTGATACTGATACGTGTTTGGTTATTTCATCATAATGAAATACTATTTCTTCAAAAGTATATCTATTTAAAGTTTCTATAACATGTTGAATGCTGTCATAGTTCATGGCCGGAATCCGTCCTTTATAGTGCACTAATGAATGTGTGTCATCATCAGGCATCAAAACCCATTTAGATGTGTTAATAACATTTTCATGTTCTTGAACAGTAAATACCGTACAAGGATATTGAATTTCTACAACTCCAACAAACCATTCACCTTCTAATATAAGGGATTTTGGTAACTTCGTTGAAAACATAGTTGTTTTGTTTTCCGGGAAGTATTCCATTGAACTATTACTAAGTAAAGTCAAATAAAAGTTTTCCTTTATCATATTTGATTTAAATTAGACTCTAAAACCCAACTGTTAAATTTATCAGGATAACCTTTCCACTTCACTAACACTTCTTTTCTGTTGCCGGAGTATCGAGAACTAATGATTTTATCTATTTTATAATTTGAGGAGGGGTCATAAAATACTTTTTGTAATTCTTTTTCATAAAAAGTTCCAACTATAGGTTCGTTTTGTAAATCTTTCAATGTGTAAACTACATGTGGGGATCTATCTATTATTGAAGATATAACAAATATTTCATCACTCCAGTTAGATTCATAACCTTTTTGAAAAATGTGTTTATATTTTGAAATTCTAACATTATCACCAACATGAAATGTAGGTAGTGAATTTTGTGATGATGGTTTGTTAGTTGCTTTTCTATCATATAAATTTCTCCAAACAGTCATTATATTGTTAGAACTAACATCACAAGGACACATCTTAATACTAGAATGAAAACTATGGTTATATGAATATACCAAGTCTTGTAAAATATCTATGTATTTATATGTATTTTTGTATGTAAAATAGCGCCACATTTTAGATTTCAGAGTTCTTTGAAACCTTTCTACAATACTTGCTTTTATATCAGGATTATTTGTAGTGTAATAATTTATATTTTTGCTTTTAAAATACTTTTTAACATCTTTAGAAACAAACTCAGTTCCTTTATCCGATTGTATGTGTGTAGGAGTCGCATTAGATTCATTAAATATACTTTCAAAACATTCGATTATTGTTTCAGAGTTTTTCTTTTTCATCGACCTAGCATAAGCATATTTACTAAAGACATCAATAACACACAATATATAGTTAAAACCATCATTATATTTCGAATAAGTTCTCATATCACTAAGATCAGCCTGCCATAATTCATTGAGATTTGATAATATGTATTTGTTTCGAGAAAACTTTCTGTGAACAGGTTTATGAAGAGTATAGGTTTCTTGTGATTGTAACCATTTCTTTACATCCGTTTTACTCATTTTACCTTTCATGGTCTTTGATAATTTATCAATGCTACTAAACCCAGCTGGGTGTTTTGGATTATAATATATATTATTAATTTCTAATAAGGGGTCCATTTTTCCCAATCAATTTTCTTCCTAATTTTTTTAATATATTTATCACCACTACCTTGTGGAGTATTTAAAGTTCTTTCATCAGATGTAGAGTTCCCTTCGAGTGATTTCATCTGAAGTTGATGAATAAAATCCGACCTCTTAGAATTTCCGATGTAAGTCAATGGTACTTTGATTGCATGTAATGCCTTGGCAAACTTTTCCCAACCTATTGGATCACTTTTTTTTAGTGGTCTCAACGAATCATTAATTAGATCAACAATATTACTTCCAGGGACTTTTTCATTATTAATTATCACTGTACCATCATCACCATCCCAATAAATTGTATTTTTACTCAAAGAAATCAAGTTTAATAACAGCTCACCTTTTTTCAAATATGATTTTGGTATAAGACTTAGTATTTGAGTTGTTGAGTAACGTGGTTGACTATGTTCATTCGAATTTTTATTTTCCTTCACTTCAGCTGTTGGTGACTCGAACGATACTAAGTCTTTATTTTCCATGTTGTTATTTTTATAACTCTTAGTTTCATTTATATTGTCAGTAATGATTGGCAACTCGATAGGTTGTCGTTCTCCTTCGGTAAAATGTAGGTATCTTTGTAGAATTTGTAGATATAAAATACATTTTTTCCGATCTTCGATATTACTATTTAAAATCTTTTGCATTTCTGCATCTAATCGGGACATAGGATTTTCAGTATTGGTATGCTGCTTTAGTTTTTCTATAAAACTAGGCTCAACAAGCAACATTTTTTTAGCATTTTCCATTTTAAACTATAGATGATACTAATCCACTCAAAATAGAACCCAAAATTAAAGGTAAAAATGCTCCTCCTTTTTGAATCAATATCTTTTTTCTTAGTTTATTTTTTCCCTTGCGAACCAAAGTGCGAAGTATACTTTTAAATTTTTTTAACTTTTTCTTTCGTCTATCTTCTAGTGGAACTTTACCTTGTAATACGTTGTGAATGCACTCACAAATGCAATTTATCTCTTCTTCTTCACAGGATTTTAATAATGCTTTTTGATATTTAGGTTTAAGTGTATGCAACGCTTGTAGCAGCTCTTTATGTGTCTTTAGGCTTCGATGCATTATTTGTAAATGATAGGAATTTGATGATTCTTTAAATATTTATAATCTTTTGGTGGGATATATACGACGCAACATTCATCAGAGGGAAATATTTTTGACTTAATTCGACACATGTCATTTGTATCTTGTTTCAGATCAATCATCAAATATCCATGTGCTTCTTTTGTCGCATCCTTATAGGCATCCTCAATGAATTTTGAATTTTCTGGTGACACTTGTCTTGATAGGTATCGTATTTGTGTTTTATCACGAGGATTTTTAAAATAAATAATGTAACTTGAATTCAAAGATATATCTCTTTGTCCTTTTCCCTGATGAAATAAATTTTGAGTAATATAAAAAACACTTAAGTTTCTGTGATGACTACCTTTAGTGAAAATATCTACAATACGACCATCAGATTCTCTCATAAGATCATCAATTATAACAAGGTGAGCATCTTTGCCATCAAACATTGTAAGATCAGGAATTCCTTGATGATAGTTAACATTTGATAAATTATATAGTGGTTGCATTTCATCATAACACCAAGTAATTTCAGCAAAGTCTCTACTGCAAATTTCTTTCACATATTTTATGAAATTTGTAACAAAATTTGATTTTCCACAACCACTTGGACCAGCTACGATTGCAGTAAATGGATGAATAAAACACAACATTGTAACGTGTGTTACTTGAAAGGTTTAAAAAAAGACTGAGACATTTCAGTGACAGTATAGCATTTTATTTTACTTAATATACATTATATACAATGGAATAAAAGTTCTATGAAACAAAATAAAAATCAAAAAGAAATAAATCACATTAAACATTTTTTTTTTTTAAAATCTATTTACAAAAATGAACTAGAGGAAAGTTGTAATAAAATACATATAAAGACGAAAGTTAAAATCAATTTCTTAAAACTATATAGTATTTACAAGTAAAAAAATAAAATAAAAGACACATCAAATTACAATAAAAATTCCTTAAAATATTTACAAGTAAAAAATAAATAAATTAAAGACACATCAAATTACATTAAAAATTCCTTACACTACATTTCTTAAAATACCTCATTATTACTAATTTTATAATGACCCCAAGCTAATGTGTCATTATCATTTTGTAAAATATACCGCTTGGTGTCATTATACGACAGACAAGTTTTATTAATGTTTTGTGTGAAAATCGCATGTTTGATGGATCGAAATCTTAGCATATTACAATACTGAATTTTTTTATCAAGTAGACACGATCTGTAATTTTCCATGGTCATATTTTTTGTGACACTTTTATTTACTCCTTTTGCTTTTGCAAAAGTTTTATGGTCCACATCCAGTGCATACATTTTTGATCTTAATCCTACGAATTCTCTTAAAATTTTCCCATTATTTTCATCTTTAAAGAATCCTAACTTTTTTTTATTTATTTTTGGATAGCCGTAAATATTATCTTGTGGATAATCGGATGTATCGAAATAATTAATTAGATCACATTTTATATCTTCATAAAAATTGTCTGTAAAAATTTGATAAATTAAACTATCTGTATCTGTATACAATAACTTAATATTCTTGTTAATTTTTTTTATCATATAATTATAATGGAATTCATACATTAAAGTTTTAGAAATGTCTAAAATACAAAAACCCAAATAAATTGGTTTGTTATAAGTTAATTTGGTTCTGCGCAACTGTATTGCTACCAAGTTATCGTTGAAAACGGCTAAGCTATGGAATTCAGGTTTAGCAATTAAGTCTTGTGCCCCTAAGACTTTACCACGATTTTCCCAATGCGTTAACATTTTAACATTGACTCTCTTTTCGATATTTTCCATAGTCTTGCCGAAAACGGAATTGTTCATTAATTTGTAAAAATCTTTCTCAAAATCTGAAGTAGCCAAAGTTCGCATATTCGTATTTAAATCTATATATGTTTGTAACCAAGGACTTTGGTTAAATTTTAATATTCTATGAATTTTAGTTAACTTTATACCCATACTAAGACATTGTTTTAGATTTCTATAATGAATTTTATATTTCGTTTTATTATTAAGATTGGGTACTAACTTGATATCTTTAGAATTCCCGATACGAAGATTTTCAGGGCATAAAGGTAAGTCGGAATGCAAATCATGAAGTTCATTAGGATACTCCAAATCGACTTCAAGAATAAAGCCAATATCCGATGTGTCTGATACTTTAAAGTTTGTTTCAGTGTTTACCCATTCAAACCCACCTGTTGGAAGATACTGGGACATGGCCCAACCATAAAGATTATTAGCGTCTAAATATGTTAGATACGATTTGGGTTTTTCCTTATCATAATCTTCCATAAACTGATTATTTGCTTTTGCATAACGATTGCTACATTGAGATATGCCTCCTCTGATCCCAGTTTTAATAAAAGCTATTTTATCATAGTCGGTCAATAACTCTAGCTCAATTTGAGTATATTTAAGCATGGCATCCCAACTTAAACCTGGAGCTGTGTAATAATGAGCTGGATCTAATCCGTATGTTTTGATGCAAATATCACGAAAATTTTCATATATATCCGTTAATAACAAAACATCCGTTTGCAAATACAGATTCGAATAATCTAACATGTTTTGACAAGAAAAATGACTCCAAATATCTTTTGCATGATTATAGTCATCATCGGAAACATGGGAATTAGACAGCGAATTGTAAAATTGAGGTTGAGATGGGAGTGATGATGATTTTAAACATTCAATGGAAGTCATGTATTCATACGGATAAATACCTTTTCTTCTTAAACGACTAAAGTCATCATTATGAGGAAAGTTTCTTTTTAACGAACTAAATTGATCGTCATTGAGATTTTTTGCTAATTGATCAAGACTGCACGGCAAAAATTTGAAAGAATCTATGAATCTCAAACTTATCTGTTGGTTATTAACATTTAATATTTTTGAAAACGAAATATATCTTTCTTTATTTTGAGGTATTACTTCGATTTCACCTTCCGTAAAATTTAATGAATGAACAATGAAATGTGCGTCATAATTACTAAGATTATGTAAAATTACAGGAATATGACGGGGAGCGCGATATTTTTCCACACATGATTCATGTGCTACACCTCTTAGATTTCCAGTATGCCAGTCAAAGTCCAGAATGGATTCTCCATTCAGTCTTGATTCGCATATGTGACAGATATGAGAATTTGCAATAGTTATTTCATCATCTTTTGTTAGTGGGTTTGGGCGTTTTTGAAAACTATTTTTTCTGCATATTAGTTTTATGTCCTCATAGAGCCGTTCCATGAATACTTTAGTGCAATCTGGACCGCTGTATGTTTCATATTTTGAAAGGCTATCATCGTATGAACATTTAATATAATATCCGAAACTATACACTTCGTGTTTCTGAATATTCTCAGTAAAAGGTTTAGAGGGATCGTTTGAGCATGAATTTATTGGTTTTAAAAACGCTTCGAAATCAGCATATATTACAAATGGTATTCTTAACTTTTTATTAAACTTATCAAACTTTATTTTATTGTTTGATGATGGTTGTCCAAACCAATTTTTTTTAGATAGTTCACTGTTTGGTAATTCTGTAATGATATGAACGCAATCATTTTGTTGGTGGGTTTCTAATCTCTCCTGTGTAGGAAAATGTAAAAGACACCCATCACATAAATAAATGGCATGTTCTTGGTTTGAAATTTGCTTGCTAACTAGTCGTGACATGTTTTTAATGTAGCAATAATGCGAGTTTGTTTGATTTGAGATTAATAATAAATTAACATGAGTACTATTTCGAGATTTTGTAAAATAGAGGGGACCTACAATACTATGATTTTTCTTTTCTTTATTATATTCTAAGCCAAAAACATTCACACTTATATTGTTTTGCTTTTCAACTTTAGGTATATCCGTTAATTTGACTGGAAATGATATACCATCAAATTTAAGTTTATCTGAATGCATGCTGTATGACGAGACTCTATCGGTTTTGTTATTAGCAGGAGGATATAAAGCAGAAAGTAATGCCCATTTGAAACACATATAATCAGCATTTTTAACATTTATCACCGCTTTTTTTGCTCTAATATCTTGAGGTAAATCAATATAAGATGTACCACGAAGCGGGTTAAATTTATTTACATTCATATGTAAGCATTTTATGTTTGTTAAACTCCAGCCACTGTCTTTTCTTTCAAAAGAACTAATTTTATTTTTAAAAGTGTCACATAATGATGACAGGAAAATATTTAGATCGTCTCCACGGAAAACTATATAGTTTGATGTTTGAAAGTCAAATGAATTTGTCAATTGTTTGGTTTGTTGTATAAAGTCTGCGTGTAAAATGAAGTTTACCTTAAAAACTGTATGTTCTTTGATCGACTCTTGAACTAGGAATAAAATATCATTTTTTATTGAATTCAAAAATGATTCAGGGGTCTTAAAAATCGATAAATCATCATTTTTACTATTTATCATGTACGTTATTATTCTTTGTCCAAAAGCTGAATCAATTACAGAAACATTCGATAATGATGGGTGCGACTTTAAATGATTATTTTTATGTAAATTACTTTTTAAATGATTAGAAAAATACCTTTTGGTTATAAAAATATTGCAAATATCACACTTCACTTTATTACCTTCTGAATATGCAGATGGTGTAGTGGAGTTATTTTCTGAGTGTTGAATAGATGAAGTTGAGGCTCCCTCATTATATTTCACTCTTTTCGCAGAATTGTTCACGGTGAAATCATTGGACCGCTTTAAAGCTCCACCAATTTGAAGTTTCTGTTTAGTTGGGCTAGAAATGAAAAATAGAAGCATATAAAAACAATCAATAATACATATTATATAATTTTAAAAAGAATAATGTTTAAATACTTACATGATTGAATCAATTGCTTCACATATATTATACAATTCATTGTCATATGCTGGATCCAGTAAGTCAAAATAATCTAAAGCCTCAATGAGTTCCTCATCATTAATTGAAGTGTTGAAAAATGTGCTAACACAGCTGTCAATTGTATCTTCCATTGCTAACAGTTTATAAGACTACAGAGGGAGACTTATTCATTAACAGCACCAGGTGGCTTACTGACATTACTATAGGATTTACAATGTGTTTTTATACTGCTTGTATAAGTGTTACGTCGAATTAATCTCACAAATTAAATTATGGTGAAGTATTTATGTGAGGTAGTTTACTAATGACAGATTAAGTTATTAATTATTAAATGAGTATTTTTTACAACCCTCTGTTTCTGCGATTTCTTTTGTAATATTATAAATTATCTCATTCGTGTTCGCAAAATTTCCATTAGCCTTTTCTGTATAATATTTGATTTTTACATTAGCATGTTTCCAGTGTTGAGACTGAGGTATTTTGGCTAGTTTTTTTAGGTCATACACCTCTAATTTAATAAGATGTGTGGCTGTCGCACCATCGTTGGAGTTCGTAGATATATATGATATACTGCCATCTTTGTTAGCTCGAGCTACTGTTGAACTAGTTTTGTTTTTATTTTTTGGGGATGACTCGAAAAAAATGTCTATATTTTCAGATTTCCTTTTCATTTTCTTTGATGGCATTTCATGATCTATGAGCAAATTTTGTGTTTCTTCTTCTACCAAATTCGCAGGAAAGTAATATTGCTTATATGTATTGTTTTCTTGACTGTTGCAAGGGGAGTACGATATATTCTGTAACAATAAAAATAAACTATCATACTGATATCATAAATATTTACATTAATTTAAAGGGAACTAAAAGAAAATAAATTACACACTCACCTCCATTGTTTATCACACGACACTTCTTAATCACACACTGCTAATAAACACTTGTATGAACACAATATAGATTTAAAGTCAAACTGTACTCTCTCAGTACTCTTCAGTAGAAACGAGGTAGTAAATGTGACAGAAATTATTTATTTTGAGCTTATATAGTAAAACCAATGCCATTATCGTTAGTGAAGAATGTATTTGCACCGATAACAACTAGTTAAACAGCATATTATCGAAAAAGGTTTTGTAATCAATATTTCAAAAAGGTGGTTAGTGATTGTAACAATTATTGAACAAAGCCAAAAGTAACGTGATAAGCTAACTACCTAGATAAAGATGTATTGTTGGAATTTTCTAATGACGCACCTACAGAATTTCAAATACCTGGAATGAATAATGACTAATCGACGCGCGCGGATCAATCCGACTGTATTACTTGCACATCAAAAAGTTTTAGCATCTACTACTGCAAAATATCCAATAACTCGAGCGGAAGTTAAAGTTTTAACAATTCCTTCAGGGGTTCAGGGTAAAACACTCGATAATATTTTTCTTGGTCAAGTTCCTAAAAGATGTATTGTCGGATTTGTTAACAACGCAGCATTTAATGGAACTCTTACGAAAAATCCATTCAACTTTGAAAATTATCATATGAATACATTTAGTTTATATATTGATGGCCAACAAATACCTTCAAAAGCTTTGCAACCATCATTCGATGATAATACTTTCAGTTCAGCCTATCATACGTTATTCTCAGGCACGGGAATCCATTTTTTAAATGAAGGGAACGGAATATCTAGGGAACAATATGCAAAAGGCTATTGTCTCTTAGCATTCGATTTAACTCCTGATTTATCAGCTCACTCTAGTCATTGGAATCTTATAAAGCACGGTAGTGTGAGGCTAGAAGTTCGCTTTGATTCAGCTATTCCTGAAACGATAAACTGCATCGTATATGCAGAGTTTGACAATGTTATTGAAATTGATAAAAATCGTAATGTAAGCGTGGACTATAGCAGCTAAGAAACCTAATTTCTGTAAATAGATTAAGTTATAATTTGTACCTACATTATTATTAAGGTTTGTAATAAAACACTGATACAAGAAATATTTTTTGTTTTTATTTAAGTTATGGACCATTATTTTTAATAAGACTATGCTGTGATAGCCTAGTGGTTAAGACGTCCACCTTCTAATCGGAGGTCGGGGTTCAATTCCAGGCACGCACCTCTAACTTTTCGAAGTCTTGTGCGTTTCAAGTACTTAATTAAATAACACTGTTTTAATGGTGAAGGAAAACATCATGAGGGAACCTGCATGCTTGAGAGTTCTCCATAGTGTTCTTAAAGGTGTGCGAAGTCTGCCAATCCACACTCAGCCAGCGTGGTAGACTATGGCCAAAAAACCCTTCTCACGAGGAGACCCGTGCTCTGTAGTGAGCCGGCGATGGGTTGATCATGATGATGATGATGATGATTTATAATATATCTGAAATAACATGGTCTTACGTCCCATTCATGTATGATCCTCGGCAGCGATAAGATCAGTAGTATTGAAGTAATATGAATACAATAGGGATAAAGACATATTTAAGAAGAATCCACCCAAGTCTGCAAGACAATGTGTATGCCGCAAACCGGTTACCGATTTATGTTGAAACACCCGCCTATTTAATAAGCAATCTAGACCCCGATTATAAACCAGGATCGCATTGGATAGCCATATATATAGATACAAATGGTGTTGGACAATATTTTGATTCATTTGGACGAGCACCACCAAAATATCATAAGCAGTTCTTGGAAAGAAACACAAGAATATGGCAATTCAATACAAGGCGGATACAGAATGATTACACATCAGTTTGTGGAGAATATTGTATAATGTATTTGTATTTCATGTTTACGGGTTACTATACAAGTTCAGATTTTTTAGATTTATTCAATGGAAATACAGTAGAGAATGATATATTTTTATGTGAGTTATTTAAATCAATATTTGAAGGCTAATAAAGAGTAGTTATGATTCATGCGTTTCCTTTAAAACCCATAGAATGAAGCAACGAGCCAGCGAACAATAGAGCGTCATTAGTAGGTGATTAAGCAATTAGATAACGAACTAGGGATTAGTTTTTCGAAAAGCTAACTTTGCAACCGTTAGAGATACGACGTCGGGAGTGAGCGCAATCGATTCAGCGTACCCCAAAACCTTTTTTTTTTTTTTTTTTTTTAGGTTTCGATCTTGACCGAGGCACGGAGGGGGCTGAGGCAGCGAGGCATGGGAGGGGGCCAGGGCCTGGGGCAGAACCGGCGAATCCCCTACTACTAATGATTTATTTATTCAATAAAATGTAGGTACCTACAACATTATGTTGAAATAATGTCTGATGAGCCTTATACATTTTTACCACTGTAAATGGTGTTTAGAAACTAATAAAATTCTTCGTCCAAGGTAGGTGCCTAGCTGCCAGCTCTTAGATCCCCAGCTAACTCAATAACCCTTTTTTTAATTTTCTCAAAGTCCCAGTCCCTAAATCTCTCCATATCGCGCATCGTCGCTGAAATCTTGCTGCCAGAAACAAAATATGTCAAAGCTCTAGGTTTTTTTGATTCAGTGACCAATTGGGAACTCTTTCTAACATTTCGGCTCCGGCTTGAGATGAGAAAATCGCGCATCGAAGAACTCAAATCACATGCGAAAAAAGGTCGCATTCTACGACCAACGCTCTCCATGCTATTCCAACAATTCGGCACAAAATTAACATTGAAATAAACAGCAAATTATTCAATGAATCACAAAAATTGGTGAGTAAGTCGGGCGCGTGGCGGCGGTCGCCAACAATCTGTTGAACATCACCAGCACGCGACCGCGGCTTCACAACACATAACAACATTGCTGACATTCCTGCTGCGTCACTAATACGCGTTTCTTCATCAATCATCACGTTTTAAAGAATTTTACATCTAGTCCGACATCTAAGCTCTACCTAACAGCCATAAAATCATCTCATCGTGTGGCTTTGTAAATAATAATAATAAATAATTAGTCATAGATAAAATAAAATGGTACTTCAGGCTCAAAATGTTAAACTTTTATGTTAATTACGGATTCGGACTATATTTCTAATATTTGAATATTTTTTTCCAGTAAATCAGATGATTTCTAAGGACAGATTTAGGGCTTCAAAGTTGAGTCTGTTATTGTTTTCATTAAAACTAGGCGAGGGAGATTGATCCCTACAAAATAAATAAAATAGTTTTTGCAAAAGTGTTACATTAACTGTCAATACGAAAGATTGATTTATTTTAAACATGTATTCCAATTATGTGGAAGTCTTTCCTATGATGGTTAATTTGGAGCTCGAAAACTTGCATTTTTTGGTTTAAAATAATCTAAGCGCGCCCTTAAGCAGGTGCTTATGTGAATTAGCGGCTTAGGTACCTTTAATATTCAAAATTTTGGAATTCAACATTTTGGGATTCAACATTTTGCAAATTCAACAAAATGTTGATTCAACATTTTGCAACTACGAAATTCAACATTTTGCAAATTCAACATTATGAGAATTCAACATTTTAGGAATTGAACATTTTGAGCCTGAAGGATTTATCAGTTCTGAAGAAAGAAGGGGTCGTGATAGACTCTACACAGTCTCGTATCTCTGTTAGATGATAAAATCCATGAAAGAGTATGGAAATCTTGAAAGTCGGGGTTGATGGATTGTTGATGGCATGCAATATTATATAATATCTCTATACCTGTAGTTGTGAGACCATAATAATTCTAATATAATTTTATGAATGTGCGTTAATCCTAAAGGAACACTAGATCCAATATACTACGAGTAGGTAGGTAGTAATTTTGAAATCGCGATAGTCGTTTTATCTTGTAGTTATTGAGTCACCTAGACCTGTAAGATGCACTGGGTTTTCCTCCCTCATCACTCACGGACGCAGGTGAGACAGGTGGCCTAGTATTGACACGGATTTACATGTTTCAACATTGTAATATTATTACAACTTTCACTTTCGAATAGGTACCTATATTATGTCGCGGCGGTCGTCAGCATAGCGTATGGTCTATCCGTTGAGAACATACGTAGACCTCAATCCTCATGTAGGTAAGCATCGATGTAGGTAAGTAATTAAGTACCTATACCAAACAGTGACAATCTAAAGGTCATGCAAGTCAATGAAATAGGTCTACATTCGAACTGCAAAAATATTTAGTATCATAGGATTTAGGGCCTAGCCCAAACAGCGATTTTATTTATTTTCCGCGTACCTAACGGAATTTCACCTCAAAATTAGAATAGGTAACGTAACAAATCAGAATAGAAACAAGTAGGTAAGTAATTTCCACGTTTCCTAAAAATAGCCTTATAACCTCCGTAATGAGATTAAAATATTTATTTCACTCGAGAGGGTGATTGACTCGATTTTTTTCGGCACCCTGTCTTTACGTGTTCAGGAGATGTGATGATTTTTTTTAAAACTTAAATATGCCTTTTTGTAGTGATTAATGCTTTCTATGTCACTGTCTAACTGTGCTTTTCAACTTTCCTACTGTTTATTTTTAAAATGGCTATGGCCTAAGTATAGCACACAGGCAGACGGCCTGAACGAAGATAAAGGTTTTTTTATTTTACTACGGAGATCTAAAAAGACTTTTATAGTAACTGTCAGTAAAGAACCTTTTTCAAAGCGCATGAGGAAAAATTATTAAATGCTGTAATCGCTACTCAAATTAGGTAAGTCCAAATTATTGCACACGCGTTCCAAGAAACATTCTCCATTCATCATCCCATCAATGGACAAAAGTGGGCCAAGAGGCACCAGTGTGCAGACTTCTTAAGTATATTAAGTATATTGTATCCAGTTAACTACGGAAGTGATTCAATATTTACTAGGAACTGTGAATCACAGTTCCGGATTGACTCAATAGATCTGCTCGCAACATCCATCGTTTCGCGTCCATGGAAATTACGACTCTAATGCTAAACATCCTAATGACGAGAGTTCATGAGCTTTGGTTTATACACATAGGCTATTATGTATTCGGATTATATAATAAAATTGGCGCCGGTGGTGACTGACAAAAACTTCGTGGGATAGTTTCGCGATGTGTCATATTTTATTATTTGGTCATGTTGTATCTACTCTAATTATAATTTCGAGTTACTTATGTAGATGGACTAAACTTTATGATATTGAAGTACCTACCTAGGTCTCTTTGGATTATAACTTCACGTCATAGGTAAAACTTTCGAACCTACCTACATTCTCATATCATCATGAGGATTGAAATATTTAGTATGATAAAAGCAAAAGGCTCCTAAAATCGATAAAGATTTATTATTATTAATATAATTTATATGAACCCTTCTGTGCTTCTAGTTTCGCTATGTTCGTACCTATGTCTGTCCGTCCGTTCGCGGCTTAACTCAGAGACTTTAAATAGGTACTAGAAAGCTGCAATTTGGCATGGGTATACGGTAAGTATAGGATATCAGAAGCATTAGGTATCACATGAAGCTAGGAAACTCGCCTCTTCAATTCAATTTTCTATTTCAATTTCCTTGTACCATGTACCTATATTTTCTAATGTACCTACTTAGTATTAATATCTTCTGTATAAACCTCGGAACCGTGATAGGTATTATGGCTAGAACATCCACAATAGGTAATTTCAACATTAGAAGGTCATTGTGTCAAAAAATAATTTAGCATGTAGTAGAGACATTCGACCTAGACGTCCTTTGGCCTTAATATAATTAATTGTACCGACATTCAGCGTGACTTTCCTGTTAAAAGGCAGGCGTGTAATAAAACGACACTTTTAGTTGGATAAAGGCAAATGTAAACAAGAAATAAATTCATAAAACACCTCCTCATTGGCCGCAGAGTCGAATGCCACTCCCACGCGGCGCTTCACTTCAAAACCTTGGAACAAAGTTATTGGGCAGCTGTAACAAAACAACTTATCCTAAACAATTTTAATTATTCACATTCTGTGGCTGGGCTAAACCAGAGAAAAAAGAAGATTAATCTTGTCTACTTATATATTAATAGTTATTTTTCATGCAGTTTACTTTTAGCTTTGCACGTGTTGTACCTACTAACAAACGTTCTTATACTCGTAACAATAATTTATAGCTTTTACAACGTGGCTTACAGTCTGAATTTTCTGATACTGTGCTATGGAATTACAGGACTTTACTCCGCCAATTTTAGCCGCAAGACTCCCGCCGTCGATGGTCACACGTTGCCTAATTCATCAGTAGGTACTACCTACCTGGCTTTAGGTACTAACTATCTAGGTAGGTACTTACTGCTAGTCTAACTAACCATGTACCTATTCCAACTTATCTAAACGCCGAGGGCGTGGAATTCTATATACTTACCCCTGGCTGCTAAATGAAAATCATTTTAGCAGCCCTCTCTTCTTTATTCCACTCTAAAACAGAGTAGACAAAAATTGGGCATAACCTTCTTGTCCCCCTTTGCGCAAATAGCAGGCACAGCTGACGAAACTTTTCCATCGAGACCTGTTGCCGAACGCATTTCTCTCTAATGACTCTAGCACCTATAGCTAAAGCGCAGAGCTGTAGCATACAAGAAGTAGAGAGAAATAATTTGTTCTGAAGGCGTCCCGGGAACACGACAAGAGCAAAGAACCAGGCGCCTTCTGGCGATTGTGCTCATACAGCCGCAAGGTTGGTGGTTCCTTCCAAGTTCCAAGGCAGGTAGCGATAGGTTGGTCAACTTCTTAAAGGCATCTTCTTAAAGGAAGTCCGCGATTATCGTGTCGTACCTACATATACAGAAAAAATATTGTTAATGAACACTAAACAAATGAGACACAATCAAAGATGTATCACGCTTGAAATAAGTGTAATATTAACGAATGTTCCTGGAAAAGCGTCGCGTCGCTACGGCGCCGTTTCGCGGGGCCACGGCTTTGGTGCCGTTTCGCAGGGCCACGGGCTCGTTGCATGTGCGTTACCCTGTGCGGCGGTGTAGCTCAATTAGAAAACGTACCACTACCCTAATCCCTACCACTGCTAAACATGCAGGATAAGCCAGCCACCAAGCAAGCAAATACGCACCACCACCCCCACCACGCAGCACCTTACAAATCGCAAAACCACTCGAAGCATGTTTCGCCCCGACACCGGAGCATCCTCAGGAGATGTAGACTTTACAATTTACTTTGTAATTGGGCAATGTAATCTTATGCATTTTTCATGGACCATAAAGAAAGACACATTAGGTAAACGCAGCTGATCGGGCTTAAACCATTAATTCTTATTATTTTTAACTCACTGCAAAAATAAGGAAATACAACAGGCATGCCTGCACCATGCCAACAATAACATCGTCACTTGATAATGTTATTCAGTTAACATTTTGCGGAAAGGAGGATTCACTTGAATAATGGCACCGCGGCGTTCACCCCGCGACCTCGAGGGTCGGCAGGCGCCACCCTTCGCCTTTGACACTGTAGGATTTACATCCCCTACCATTTTGTCACATTTTCTAGTACTACTACTAGTCTATACTAGTAGTGTTATATTTTTAAACAATTCGTACATTAAATTAAGAACTTACTTAATTTAACAAATCAGAAACCTCGACTGCCCCCCTAAAAACAACAATTTATTAAACTTTAAGGGTGTCTGGCAGCGGGTTGCCAGCCATGATACTAGCTAACTGGCAATGCATGACGTGATTTCTAATACTATTCCGAAGAAAATATAAAAAAAAATTGACTTTTTAAGTACTTATATACTTTGACGAAAGATCTTTTATAAGTACCTTTGTTACCTGTAATCTCCCAAAACAACCATGATCCAAACTTCATAGTCCCTGACTGTTCTTCACTGTGTTGAGGACAATACGCAGAGATACTTTGCAAAATAACGAAAAGTCTGGCCCTTGCTGGTTCTTAGTCCACTATCTCCTTAATTGCCTTTGCTATTCCTTACACTATAGACTCTACAGAGCTACGAAGTGGGCTAACGTTCAATTTTCACAAGAGAAAAGTAAATGGAATAAAATGATTTTTCTTAATTTTTTTTAAAATAAACAATGAAAGCTTTAGAAGTGAGTAAGGTAGGTACCTACCTAACGCAAGATTAATAAGATGAGAAGAGAAGACTCGTGAGTCGAGTCCTCGTAGGTACCTATTGGCTTTCCCGGGTTTACAATGGTAGCGCGGCGAGTCAGCGGGTGAGCGGTGAGCATTAGCAAGTCAATGGTGTCGGGACTCGGGAGTCGGCAGCATCGGGGGGCTCATAAACACGGCTCTGAGCCCCGACGCGTGCCAATTTACTGAAGTTTTCATTTTTATTATCTACCATATTTCGTGGCATTTCCTTAGAGAGACTAGAGTCTGTAAAAATAAAACAAAGTCTGTTTTAGAATGTACAGGTATAGCCCTTTCATATGTTATCTTACTTTTAAAATTGAACATATTTTAACACAACACACATTGTGAACACATTTTAATTTTTTTTGTTCCTAAC
Organism: Maniola jurtina; assembly: GCF_905333055.1. Lineage (NCBI taxonomy): Eukaryota > Metazoa > Arthropoda > Insecta > Lepidoptera > Nymphalidae > Maniola > Maniola jurtina. The sequence continues at coordinate 14,849,399 of NC_060039.1, forward strand.
CACAAATTCACGGTATTCGGATTTTTTTCTTTACTTGAGCTATAAGGCCTACCTACCTACCCGCCAAATTTCACGATTCTATATTCTGTGACGGACAAACGGACGGACCGACATCGACAGTTCCGTTATTCATTTTGAGGTACGGAATCCTAAAAATAAGAGGTGCCCGGGATCGAACCCTAACCGAGTGAGTCTCTTAAGCACTAGACTATCACGGCTATAAAGATATACTTATTGCAATATGTTTAATTAGAAGCCTCGGCATAGATGAGTCGCAGCGAGATATCTCGTAGCAACAGCGCGCGTGCCGCGGCCGCGGGAACGCTTTCACATTCCCGCCAGGTGAATCACACACATGCTTGCGGAATGCGGACCCGCTGCTCGCTGCTTTTTTTTTCAGGACATACAGTGTCTAGGTAGAAACTTATCGATGATCAATGTTCCAAACCTGAAGATGAATTTGAAATTAACGTAATTTTTCTACCAAATTGATTTTTTTGTTTGATACTCCTTATAGAATCTCAGAAACTTTAAGTACCTACCTAAGTAGGTATATCAGAAACTAGATATACTAACCTAAGTACGTTCATCTACTTAGTTCAAAATTAACCTAGTACGAAATCTTCGCTTTGTGGAAAATTCATGTTCCCGCATTTTCCCACCGTATCTCAGTCAACATCGGAGTGGAGTGTCTGGTCCTACTTGGAGTGGAGTGGGCCTCGGGGGCGGAGCGAGAGGGCCCGAGAGGAAGGACACTCCTCCACGACGCTCCGCCTCCGAACCTCCCAGAAACTCTTGGTGTGGCGCAAGATATGAGCGAAAGATAGCTCGTTTACTAAAACATGTCGTACTTAATTAAAATAATATACCTACTTACCCTTTACAATCGTCAAAAACAAACAAGTAAAAAGTAACAATTTTGACGTTTGAAATTGGCACACAATCGCTATATAAATTTTTTTTCAAAACATTTAGTCTGATTACATACTCTTTGCATTTAGTCAGATGTCCCTCGGGATGCAATGATGTAAGGATTCTCCCGATACCCGGCCATACATCCAAATCTGTACAAGCATTTAAAATTATGCTGGAATAAACAAACTCACATATACACTACTACCCTTCCAACTGTAGAAAAATCCAGTCCCACCGTAAGGCGACAATTCCCGATGACTTCCTTGGCGCTACGGTCTGCCGCACACTGAGCCACCAGTGCAGTGGCGACGCTACCAGTAGCGTCAGTGCGGCCAGCCGCCACATGTAGCGATTTCGTAGACATTTTGTACGGCGTCGGTGCACATTCGACCCGTCGCTCGGCGGCTTCTCCCCGCCTAGCTTGCAGCAAGACAGGACTCCAGCCTTGCAGCACGAACGAAGTGCAAAGGCTAACTCGTCATCGAATAAGAATCAACATAACATCAACATAGTCTCTGCTCTCTTATAACTTGAGCCTCTGGACGGTTTCGCCGGCTTCCAAGAAGCGCCGCGGCGGCTGCGGTAATTTATAGCGACCTTGCGCCGCCATTAGCCTGCCTCGCCCGGACTCGAACGCTCTCTTCGCTACTTCTTATATAAGGAATTATCGTAATCGGCTTAACTACTTGAAACTCACGAAACCGGAACACTCAACACAATTTTTGACGATTTTCAATTTGGAAAGATTAAGTAGGTACCTACCTATAGTTTTGTCTGCGGTAGGTTGTAGGTATACGGCAGTAATTAGGTACGAGTATGTACATATTTGGATACGGATACCTAACCTATATAGGAGGGATGGTAGTCTAGTGGTTACGACGTCGTCCTCCTATCGGAGTGTCGGGGGTTCGATCCCGGGTCGCACCTCTGTCTTTTCGGAATTATGTGCGTTTTAAGCAATTAAATATCACTTGCTTTAACGGTAAAGGAAAACATCTCGAGGAAACGTGTAGGTAGTAGGCCAGAGAGTTATGCATGCCAATCCGCACTTGGCCTGCGTGGTTGACTATGATTTTAAAAACCCTTTTTAACCCCCGACCCAAAAAGAGGGGTGTTACAAGTTTGACGTGTGTATCTGTGTGTCTGTGTATCTGTCTGTGGCACCGTAGCGCCTAAACTAACTAAACCGATTTTAATTTAGTTTTTTTTGTTTGAAAGGTGGCTTGATCGAGAGTGTTCTCAGCTATAATCCAAGAAAATCGGTTCAGCCGTTTGAAAGTTATCAGCTCTTTTCTAGTTACTGTAACCTTCACTTGTCGGGGGTGTTATAAATTTTTAATTTACACTTGTTATTCTAAGACCCGTGCTCAGTAGTGAGCCGGCTAGGGGTTGATGACGATGACGACCTACCTACCTCGATATAAAAATGCGGTGGACTTCCAGATGTGGCATAGGCAGGAGAAAAATACCTACATTTCCTACCTACCTAGATTAAAAAAAAGATAATTGAATCGGGATAAAAAGGATTCCCGTATCATTGCAATATCTATGCGACCGGACCCCAGGCGTCCGCCGCACCCCGGGGTCAGATTTAAACGTAATAAGGCAACATCCACATTACTCCGAGATCGCGATATTGCGCGGCTGGAGTCCGGCATGCATTATGCATGCGGCATGCGCCGGCGGGAGCTTTGGCGGAGGGAAACTTTATTAAAAACTATTGTAGTAATGGAAACGTATAAATCCTAGTGGATCAGTGTTAAATACAATTAATTCACATCAAATCCTCATAACCAACCCCATAATAACTTACCTAACTTAAATCTACCCCGCTTGGGGCCTAGACTAGAGGGGATGTGCTTAGAAATATTAAATCAAAGAGGTACTTAGGCAAAAGATGAACTAAACCATTACTAAACTTTTGTATGGAACATATTTAGTGTCGTGTACCTACTGGGCCAGTGTGTGAATTGATCATATCAAGATGATCAGTTTTGATGAGATACAGAGATTTGAGTATTTTTGAATGATTTCAGTTATTTTCGTCAGCTTAAATATTAGGTTTCATAGATTTATAATGATAGTACCTAGGTACATAACTTAATTAATGTAGGTAGCTATTACAAGAAAGAACAGCTTGTTTTACTGAATCGTCTTGATGAAGTAAACTATCTTGCCCTTCCTAATTGCGTCCATTGCTCAAGTCCTTAGCACTTGGCTCCCCCAGCGGGCACGACTCACTGCACCGTCACAGAGTAAGGATATTACGTGAGATACAGAGGTTCGATGAAACAACTTGTCATCCCATATTCAAACAAATAAACTATTTCATTTCAGTCTAGACAGAGCAATCATTAGCTACGTGCGGGACGAAAATGCGACCCGAACAGCTAGCCTACGTAGTTACTAGTTAGCGCCCTATGTAAGGAAGAAAAAACGTTTATTGTTGAAAACTGTGCCATACATTACCAGTTATACCTACTGGTTAGGTTAGCCCGACGCCTCTAATAGGTACTTGAGCATTAAAGTCAAGCAGAAGAAGCGCCGGAATAAACTGTATGTGAAGAGTCGTCGTGGTAGTTAACTACGAGATGAAAGTCGTGGGACTACTGTGGCTCTCGTTACACTGTGGCGCGTCTCGCCCTTGATCCGCGGCCGAGGGCGGGCGGGGCTTCAGCCGCTTCCGACACTCAGTCGCTTCCGGTGGCGCATCCGGGCGCCCAACTATCGCGTACAACTAAGTTATAACTACCTTGTGGGTTTCAATATTACTTATACCCGAGTCTTTTATGATTTAATGTGTGAATTAAATTAAATAATACCTAATTAAAAGTCCCATTAACCTACCTATACCTATTGTACCTATTTTAAAATCTTAAGTAATTTCATTTTATTAACCCCCGACCCAAAAAGAGGGGTGTTATAAGTTTGACGTGTGTATCTGTGTATCTGTGTGTCTGTGTATCAGTGTATCTGTGTATCTGTGTATCTGTCTGTGGCATCGTAGCGCCTAAACGAATGAACCGATTTTAATTTAGTTTTTTTTGTTTGAAAGGTGGCTTGATCGAGAGTGTTCTTAGCTATAATCTAAAAAAATTGGTTCAGCCGTTTAAGAGTTATCAGCTCTTTTCTAGTTTTCTTGTAGAAAAGAAGGTTAGATAACCGTTAGGTTCATAATATTATGTCAATTGACAAATGTCAAGCTGTCAAGATGGACGTTACCTAAATACATAATTATTTATTTGAAAATGATGTTTTGGAAAACTCAAATACTTTGGATCGTCGGGGGTGTTATAAATTTTTAATTTACACTTGTTTGTAAGATACTAAATATATGTAGACAAAGTTTATTAGAAGTAGGTATAACTAAACAATAAAAAACTTTCCTACCTAAGACGGCCGAGTGTTGTGAGAGTATCCGGGTTCGATTGCCGGCAGAGCCAAATAAAAAATTTCTAACGTGTTTACCGCCATACAATTTAGCGTTCGGATACGATGTTTTTAATTAAATAGTCATACCTCTTGTAAATTAACTCATTTACATCTCAGACTGCATTGTCACTCACCATTAAGTGAGGTCGCAGTCATCGAATAAAAAAACTACAAATTCAAATTTCTAAAAAATCTCGATTTTAAACTATTCCTTCAGTTTGTAGCAAATTGTTTGTTATTGATGAACTTTTCATCTCAAATACTAGCTGTGTGTTTAAAATGTGACGTAAAAAGCAATGTTGTGGCTGAGCGTGAGCGAGCATCGCCGGATCCAGCAGTTGTATCACGGTTAGTTGAACTCGTCGGGTATTCAAACATAGCATACTTACGGTAATGATCCTATGGTTAATGGATGCGGAGCGGTCCGTCGCTCACAGTATGCTCTTCGAGTTGGTTGGCGTGCTGTTGGTTCCGGCATGCCTCTAACGGTGTTTGGGGGCTAAATTCAAAAAATTCAAAATATTTTTATTCAATTGGATTCTTACAAGTGTTTTTGTGAATCTTCAAGAGCATCTACCACTGGTTCGGAATGCTTTTCCTACCGAGAAGACCAGCAAGAATCTCGGCTAACTACTACCTAGTAGGTACCTACTAACTAAACCTTAGCCCACGTTTTAGGATAGGTATTAATTTAAGTCTAACATTAACTAAGTAGGTAAACTATTTTTGGATTTTTCCGGTTTTGACTGGTCTGCTTATAAACTTTCAAGCTTATTAAATACTAGCTGATGCCCGCAGCTTCGCCCGCGTGGATCCCCTGCAGCATCAGGATTGAGGAGTTGGACTCCAAATTTTTTATGAAACAATGTCACAAAGTTCCTCTATCGATTAAAAAAGAAATGACGCAAATCGGTTCAGAAATCTCGGAGATTTCGGTGTACATAGGTAGAAAAACACAACTCCCTTTTTGAAAGTCGGTTAAAAAAGTAGCCTATTTTACTCCCTGGTCAATTCTCTACTTGTCTGTGAAAATCCCGTCAAAATCGGTTCAGCCGTTCCCAAGATTAGCCTTTTCAAACAGACAGACAGACAGACAGACAGACAGACAGACAGACAGACAGACAGACAAAAATTTTAAAAACGTGTGATTCATTTATAGTATCGTTCAAATAACCATATGACCTTAATATGCCGTAGTTATTTCGAAATTACAGACAGACACTCCAATTTTATTTATTAGTATAGATTTGACTAGCTAATTAGTATTTAAGCAGTTTTATATTTAGCAAAGCTTTTTCCCGCGTTGATGATGTCGTCATCTTCGTCGCGTTGATGGATTTTAAAGATTCGCTTCGAATTATTTAAATCACTGCAACGTCACAGAGAGAACCTATACTCAGTGTCAAGCTGTTATCAGTCGGCCAGTTTCTCCTTTTATAAAGAACTAGCTTTTGCCCGCGTCTTTGTCCGCACGATATAATTTGAAGCCTAAGTATAGCGCTTGGGATTAGTAAGTAGCTATGTATCTACCAGTGAAAGAATTTTCCGAACATTATTAGATCTAAGATCACTCCGTAGTTCTAATATAGGTACATTCTGTGTCCGTACATTCGAACTTATAAACTTTACCTCTTTATAATATTACAGTATTAATTTAGGTATTATCATAGAATGCCATCAGATTTAGAACTTATTTAAGAAAACGATAAAAGCTTAACCTGATGAAACTTTTGTTTCAAGAGCCGTTCACGCCTCCAGGCTCCCGCAGCGGCGGCGGGCAGGTGCAGCTGTGGCAGTTCCTGCTGGAGGAGCTGGCGGCCAGGGCGCCCGGCATCGAGTGGGTGGTGAGTAAGCCACAGTGCGTTCTACTTTGTCAGCTTTTACAAATACTCGTACTGCTGAACACTATGGGAAACTCCCTCGGGTGATATAAAATGTTAGGGTTAGTCTTAATTTAGTAGGATTATTGTCTTACGAGTACCTGCTAACACATAATTATGGGTTATGTATTTTTTGCGTGAAGGAGTAACAAACATACACACAAAGTTTCAGCTTTATAATATTAGTGTGACGTTTGCTTATCCATGAGCAGTTCCCGCAGTGGCGGCGGGCATTGGTGGAGGTTGTTCATGATATTTGGTGTGCAGGGTAACCCCGCGGACGGCGAGTTCCGGCTGTCGGACCCGGACGAGGTGGCGCGGCGCTGGGGGCAGCGCAAGCAGAAGCACAACATGAACTACGACAAGCTGTCGCGGGCGCTGCGCTACTACTACGACAAGAATATCATGAGCAAGGTATGTATTGTAAATTGAAAAGAGCAACCGCCGAGTTTCTTGCTGGTTCTTCTCGGTAGGAACAGTATTCCGAACCAGTGGTAAATTATTTGACGATTCAAAAGCACTTGTAAAAATTTACTTAAATCTATTCTATTTTATTCTATTCTACTATGTTTTCAGGATTCCGCATCTTAAAAGGAGAAACAGAACTCTTATAGGATCACTTCGTTGTCTGTCTGTCTGTCCGTTTGTCGTGTCTGTCAAGAAAACCTAAAGGGTACTCCCCGTTGACCTAGAATCATGAAAGGCAGGTAGCTAGGATCTTATGGCAGAAGGAAAGGAAAAATCCGGAAACCGTGAATTTGTGGTTACATCAAAAAAAAAATTGTTATTAAAATGTGTTCATGACCAATAATAATAAATTAGTATTTTCAATTTTCAAAGTAAGATAACTAACTAAGTATACCAAGTGGCGTTAATTAATAAATTAATTAATTAATCTTTTGAGGTCGATGATTTTTGTCAGCCCTAGCACAAACTACGGTGTAGTTGCGCGGCAAATTGCAAACCCCAGTAGTCTCAGTTTTTATCTAGAGCTTTGGTCTAGAATGTTTGGTGTAAATTGTTTTCACTAAGTCTGTAATTGAATAAATAAATGATTTTTATTTATTTTTATTACGCATAGTACTTTGATGTGTTTTTGATGTGTCGTACAAAATGTCGAAAAAAAATTCCTGGCATGCTCTAGTTTTCGAAGTTGGAAGGAAAACATCGTGAGGAAACTGCATGCATGAGTGTTTTCCATGTCAAACATATCACTCTAGGACGTATTAAAGCTGTGCGAAGTCCACTAATCCGCACTAGATAGCGTGGTGGACTATGAGCAAACCCTTCTCCTTCTAACATACCATGGATAAGGATACCTGTGCTTAGTAGTGAGCTGGCGACGGGGCGATGATGATGATAGGTAAAAAAAGAGAATTCTGCACAGTGTCTCACATAATATAGTAAATTGTTAATGGCTATTATTCTGACTGAATACTTGTTGTAAGCCAGAATTTGGCAAATAGGTTTATGCTTACGATTTCCTAAAATAATGAGTGTGTATTCAGGTGCACGGCACGCGATACGCGTACCGCTTCAGTTGGGCGGGGCTCGCGGCCGCCAGCCAGGCGCAGGCGCCCGACGCGCCGCCCTACTGGCCCTACGTGCCGCGCCCGCATCCGCCCGCACATCACCCGCAACCGCACGCTTCCTCCGCACACGCACAACTACCGCACACATCCTCCGCACACACTCGACAACCGCACACATCCTCCGCACACGCACAGCAACCGCACACGTCCTCTGCGCAAGTACAACAACCGCACACATCCTCCACACACCCGCACCCTGACGCCGCTACGCCGCCCGCCCCACATCACCGCCCGCCCTTACACTGACACCGAACATTGACTCGTCCAGCCCGCTGCCCGGTAGCGGTGCGGTTCCCACTCGTAGCGTTTAGGAAAATGGGCTTTGTAATGATGTTATTCACAGTAAAATAGTTTTTGTAAAATGATGTTATATGTGATTTCTTTCAAATGTGTATTAGTTTATAAAAATGATGAGATTGTTATATTGTATTATTGTGCAAGAAATATTACGAGAAATCAAAATGATTTTATTAGGAAACAAATTCAAACCAATATAGCTAGTGTTAATTTGACACGTCGTTTAATTCGTGAATCACAAGTTTACCCAGTATTTTTTTAACTGTGCTGGTTAATTTAACTTTATATATTATCACAACTACGACAGTTAGGGAACTTGTATATATAACAAAACTTCAAGGCTTCCGCTAGGTAGCCTATGAAACGCCTTAATTTTTCTTTGATTTCACATCACCCATCATGCCTTATTTGACAAAGAGTATACAATCACTACTGTTATTTGACAAAATGATCGTCGTTTCAGGATCAAACCGAGAGCTCTCTCACTCTAGTTCACTTTGGTAAAAGGCTCACTTACCTAGACGAACAAGTTAGTTTTCAGTATTTAGTGGTGACCAATCAGCTTATTAAAAGAGTTCGCTGCAAACGTAACTTTTTTTGCCTCGTTTTTTCAAACATAACCGGAATTGCGGTGACTAAAAGTGGGGTTTTTCAGTGAATCATTTAGTACAGTGAGGAGGCCGAAGGATACAAAAAAAAATGGGACTACTGGCATTGATGATTTATTCAAGTACATTATATGTCTTTAAATAAGGCTATTGTCTATGTGTTTCGCAGATAGATAGGTAGATATAAAAAGGTCTTATATTACAAGAATTTGTTGGCGTATTCCATACAACGAAGTTTTTGTAAAGACCAAAAGGGTTTTTAAAAATCATAGAAATAATAATGATTAGACCATAGACTTACGAATTTTTCGCTACGCTCATAAACCTATGGATTAGACCTAAGTCATAGCTAAATTGATCATAGATGTCTTTGAAGTCCTATACTATAGATATAATGTAATTTTTAACTAAAGATTGTAATTTACAATAAGCATTTATTTTTTTAGGCTGTCGTAACTTTTTTAAATCTTCTAAATATCATATTGTAACATATCTTCTATTGAAAACTTTCGTTCTATCGCATTGTACCTATAGGTACTTATTAAGTTGTAAGTAATAATTATAATGAGTTAGAATTAGATAATGCCCGTGATTTCGTCCGCGTGGATAGGTTTTGTGAAAATCCCGCGGTTAAAAACTCTTTAGTTCTCCGGTAAAAAAAAATCAGACCATGTGTAAATACATCAGGGTCTAAGCTACGAGTATTTCCATTTCTTTCATTCAAATCGGTTCTGTCATTGTGGCGCGAAGGACTAACAAACACACGAACTTTTACATTTAAGTACAATATTTTATTTATTAAGTGATTTTTTTATTTAAAAATTTATAATTTGTTCTTAAAATTGGCCTTTTTGCATATTGTGCCAATATTGTGGATAAGGATTATAATCAATTAGATATGTATAGATTTTAATGACTTAATTAATTATTATTTGTAATTTGTTACTGTTATGATTTTGCTTTTGTGTACAGTATTTTTGAATTTATTTTCTGCGTTTGTAAAAGGCATAAATAAATGTTACTTAATTGTTCCTCGTTGCAAATCATTGTTCATTATAATAAAGTTCCTTTTTAAATCTTTCTGGTTTTATTCATTTTTGGGGAAACCGGGACGGGGTCTGTGAGATCTGGTACTTAGATAGAGATATTTTCAAGCGACATCAAAAAGGGATGGAGGTTTCGAAATCGACACAAATGTAGATAAAGGTAGGTTTGTTTCGTCGATGCTCACGTACCTAATTACTTTTCATTGGACAGAGCGATTCAAATGATTTCTTATTTGTTTGGTTGATAATGCTGTCAGAGTGTCCCCATGTACCTAAATGAGGATCTGATGATGAGTATATAGTCGGCAACAACTAAGTAGAATGGGAAGGGCTACGCTGACCATATGAGGAACAGACTTTACACACCTTTGAGAACATTATAGAGAACTCTCACACATCCTCACGGTGTTTTTCTTCATATAGGATTCATTAAAGTGCATGATGAACTCCGAAAATTAGAGCTGCGTGTCCGGGCCGGGTTCGAACCCCCGACCCCTGCCTCGTATAAAAAGCGGACTACCAGGCTATCACCGTTTCTCTGAAAACTAAATTGGGTCTTTTCGTCAGTAATGGATGTCATGTCATAGTTCCAACTTTAACTAAGTATTATAATTTATAGGTAGGTGTATACCTGCACAAAATTTTCAGAAATTCTAGAACACTTCTAGAACGAATGTAATAATATCGACGGTTCTCTACGCACTTAACTTACACGCATCTTGCCTTCATCCGATAGCTCTTCTAGTGTAAATGATTCTGGTAGAGTCAATGAACTGCTGGTAACAATGAATAGAGAGATAATAGGCACGATAGCGGGTATATCTTCACAAGGAAACAATGTAAAAATACAGTTGTTTTGATATAGTGAAGTATTTCAGTCGGCGCTGTCCTTGCGGCGCCGGACGCGGCTGCGATAGCGCGCCTACGCTGGCCGTGCGCAGAGCCCGCAAACCTGTAGCTCCATCATATGTACTTTCAATTGTTTCAAAAATAAAATAAAAAATTGTATTAGGTACTTTAGATTAGTGCATGTTAGATTATTTTCATTCATAAGTGCACGTTTAATCGACAACCATACTGCAATGAATTTGTACATTTTAAAGCCTCAATAGCTCAACAGTTGAGGAACGGATTGAATTCCGAAAGGTCGGCGGTTCAAACCCCACCCGTTGCACTATTGTCGTACCCACTCCTGGCATAAGCTTCACGCTTAATTGGAGGGGAAAGGGGAGTATTAGTCATGATTAGCATGGCTAATATTTTTTCGAACTATATTATAAAAGCTCTGGGAGTAATCATACGCCTAAGTGATTGAGATTTTTTCATCATCAACATCATGATCAAGCAATCTGCCACGTTGGTCCAACGTGACTTTACACAGCTTTGAGAACATAATGGAGAATTCTCAGGCATGTAGGTTTCCTCATGATGTTTTCCTTCAAGTGACATTTAGTTGCTAACGCACTGATGCCCGTGAAGTTAGAAGTGATCGAACTTCCGACCTCCCGAATAGAAGGCTTACGATTTAATTAGGCACTAGGCTAGCACCGCTTTTCGCATGGTAGCTGTCGAATTGGTCATAAAAAACCCAAAACCTAGATAAAAAACGTTGAGCTCATCTGACCGGCTTCCCGCACTGGAGCCAATGTTCGCGCAGCAAGGGCGCCGGGCGGTTGCACGCAGCATGGCGCGCGCACCGAGCCCGCTCACAGCTGCACTCCTCCTCTGTGTTGTCGGTAAACTGTGCATTTTTACGTTTTTGTACCTTGGGCAAGCGAATTAAGTGTTGGTTTGGTTTTTAAGTGGCGAATTAAGTTTTCGATTGGCTTCACAGAACTCTAAGTTAGAATTATGTGGTTGGCTCAGTTTTTCTTTGGTTGTGTGGAAACGCAGTGAGGTGTAAAGAAAGAGTTGAACAAAAAATGTTTCAAAACTGTTGACTGTTAGTATCAGTTAGCTAGCATAAAATTCCAATTGCCTTTATAGACTATCTCTATTCGGAATACTTGACCTCTTACTTACTCACTCCAATGATTCCGTTTTCCTCGCTAGTTACAAAATTGGTACTTTCAAAAGGATTCTCTCTGATTCTGTAAGTAGGTATTGCGTACCATTGGATCTTGACTCGGGTAGGTATTGTACCCAATCCCACACATAAAACATCCCACATGGACTGGTTGCAGGCAGCGCAGGAGCGACGTCGTTTTGCTTCAACACGTCGTACGTGTCCACGCAGCTGGACCTCATGCTGGCGGAGTACGAGCGCGCCGAGCTGCCGCCGGGCGCCGTGCGCGTCCGCGCGGCGCTGGACGTGCAGCACGCCACCATCGACGACAGCACGGCTACCGTGAGGCTGCTGGCTGCTATGCATTTGGTACAAGCTCTTTTCAAATCTTCATTCATTTCCCACCGATTCCACTGCTGGACATAGATCTCTTGGAGGGTCTTCTACGCGCCATGGTCTTGCGTCTCGGTTATCGTACGTTCTCGAACCCTGCCCATTGCCACTTCAGCTTCGCAACCCGTTGAGCTATGTCGGTCACTCTGCTTTTCCTTTGGATCGCATCATTTCTGATTTGACCAATGGCCACGTAGAGAAACTTCAAGTAGGTACCTATAGCACTCTTCATTGCCCAATGAATGATTCTGAGCATTTCTATGAGGCACATAGTTAGCAACTATGTCTTGACTACATATGTCATCACTGGCAACCGCACTGTTCAAAGACTTCGCAGTGAACATCTAGGTATCAGTCTTCGGTATACCCAACAAAATATATCTACGCGCTGAATGGAGTACCTCCTTCTTTTAAAACTACATAGTTTAAAAATGCATGACTACTTGAATTGTTGTTTGCAGAATTGGGAGGACAAGCGTCTGTCGTGGAACGCGAGCAGCTGGGGCTGCCACGTGACGGTGACGGCGGCGGAGCGGCTGTGGCTGCCCGACGTCAACGCGCTCAACGCGGTCACCGGCGGCAACGCAGCGGGCGTGGGGCTCCGCGCGCGCCTGTTCAGCGAGGGCCGCGTGGCCTGGGTGCTGCGCTTCGACCTCACGACGCCGCTCAGCCTGGCGCTGCAGGCCTGGCCCACCGACGTGCAGCACGTCACCTTCAAGTTCGGCTCGCGGCACCATGGGGGCTTGTTCAACTTGAGCGTTGAAGATTTTTCGGTAATTTTTTTTCTTACCCTTCTCATTCTGTAAGGAGATCCAGGGTCTCCTGTGGCCCGGCGATCGGTCGATCATGATGATGATGAATTCATTAAACCAACGAGGCATTTGTAATAAGTAGGTATAATCGGGCGTTTCAGCACGCGACCGTGTTCGAGTCCGGCACGTGGGAGCTGGTGAAGGTGAGCAGCACGGAGTCGACGTGGCGCGGCGGCGACGTGGCGGCGTGGCAGGTGACGCTGCGGCGGCGCGCGGCGGCGCACGCGCTGGCCGCGGGCAGCGTGCTGGCGGCGGCCGCGCTGCTGCTGCTCGGCGCCGCGCTGCTGCCGCCCGCCGCGCGCCCCGCGCTCGCCGCCACCGCTGCGCTCACTGCCTCTTTATGGTGAGACTAATATTATTTGACTTTAATTGACGTTCAGTGATTTAAATGTAGTCAATCGCCAAGATCACTACTGATATGAGCGGCTGATATGCTGGTCCAAAATGTAGAATTTCGCGTTTGTAATTTGACTTGTTTCGTGCGTTCGTGTATAAGTGTACCTTCCATATATACCGTCGCAGACTCGTGTAGTTCATGAAGGGGCATCCCAAAGATATCAGGACGTCTCCAGCATGGTAAGAGACGGCTACTTGGTACTTCTGCAATTCGTTTCAAGCTGCGCATTCGGGTACGCCGTGCTAGGTCGCCATTGTAACACGTCCCAACTCCCGACGGCCCCCAACGTCTATCGATTGTCGGCAGCTGTGTCGGCTAGTCTGGTACTGTGTAGTGCACGACGGTTGCAGGTTGGTGTCGGCGCTGGCGCGGCTGCCGGGCGCGGCGGCGGCGCCGCAGGTGATGCGCGTGCTGAGCGCGCTGTGCGTGTGCGCGGCGCTGCAGGGCGCGGGCGCGGCGCTGGCGCGGCGCGTGGCGGCCGTCACGTCGCCGCCGCCCGCCGCGCTGCGCTCGCTCGTCACCGCCGCCTCCTCGCTCTGCAACCTCGCACCGCCTGATGTAACGCATCTTATCTTATCTTTTTTTAACATAGAAATTGAAATGCAAAAGCGGTGATAGCCTTAGGAATTCCGGAATCCCTGGGCAGATCCACTAACTTTCAGAATGATGTGTCATCGTCGTCGTCATTATTAACCTATCGCTGGATAACTACGTCTCTTTCTGCTCTCAGTACGAGAAGGATTCGGGCATACTCCCCCACGCTAGCCAAGTGCGAATTGGCAGATTTCTCACACCCTTGAAAACATTATCGAAAACTCTCAGGCATACAGATTTCCTCAGAATGTTTTCCTTCGTGATCGTCGTTTACAACGAGATAAAAGGCGTCGGACTATATTTAGGTACTCTCTCTCTCTCTTGATACTGCGCTACTGGCTAGTTCGTTGTCACCACGGCAAAGAAGTGCCGCAAAACAATTTAACGTTCTGGTCAGTTCAGTGCCGCATCTACGAAGTTCTCAAAGGCTTGTGAAGTCTGTCCGCATCTGGTGAACATGATACTTCTCATCCTGAGAGGAGATCCATGCTTTAGTAATGCGCCTGCGAAGGGTTGAGACAGCGATATAAATGTTCTACTAAATGCGGCGTTTCGTGATACTATAACAACATGTTCCAACGAACATCGCTGTCCGCGCTCCTATCAATCGTAATCATCTTCAGGTGTAGTCTGCGATTTGTACGAACATGTCGCTGGCTTGAGATGGTGATGATGTAATGTTGGTGTGCAGGGCAGCTCGGCGGAGTGGAGCGCGTGGGCGGCGGCCGCGCAGCTGCTGGACCAGGTGCTGCAGGCGGCCTTGCTGTTCGCGCTCTTCGTCCTCGTGTGCGTCTACCTCGCCATCCCCTAGCCGGACATCCCCTCGCCAGCCTAGGTGACTGCTTCCAGGACGAAAACAAAATGAACCGGGCTGCAGTTGGCGACAAATTAAAAGAAGGAAAAAAAACAAAGAAGTAGGCATGCGATGTGTTCATTTAACATATTGAATGGCTGTCTATACTGAATTGTCATCCATCCAGAGTCCCGCGTCAGTCTTGCGGCGCACTAGTTTACTGAGACAGAATACGAGAATACCGCTCTTGCATTATATTGGTGCTTATTGTATCAAGGTTCAATAACAAGAATTAGGTAAACTTATTACTACCTGCCAATACCTACTTAGGACTTTATTTTTACACTTTAATCTTCTTGTTAATCTTATGATCAAAAAGACATTAAAGTCACTTCTGTGATAGATGTAATAAGTACTTAGATAGGTAAATAAAAGGACCTGAATTAATGATTGTGCCATTGTATTTTAATATTTTAATTGTTAGAGAATTAATAATTTTAATTGCGAATTATATTCAATTACAAGTAGGTGCCTAAAGAATTTCAATAAAAAATATTTTTTTTTCAAATTGTGTCTATCATATTATGAAACCTGTCCATCATCCTATATGCATCCACTGCTGGACAATGTCTAGTGGACATAGACCTTTTCGGGGAGCGCGCCACTGAAATTGGTCCTTCGCTATCCTCATCCTGCTTCCTATAACTTCCTTGATGTTATCGGTCGGTATGGTGATCGCAAAACAAGTAGTCCAATCTGAAGTTTACACAGGACATCTAGATTCAATGGAGCTGAAGAAATCATCATCTAAATTAAATTTACATTAAATACACAAGCCCGGCTTAGAAAAATCTGTTTTTGTAATACAATGCGTATGTGTTCAGATTGGAGTCCTACGTTTACTGTCTGCCCCTGCGGTTTCTAGCAGCACATCAGCTTGGCCGCATGCACGAGCACCTCGAGCAGCAGCACGGCCGCGGCGAGCAGCGCGCCCGCGAGCAGCGCGTGCGCGGCCGGCAGCACGTCCACCAGCCCCACGCTGACGAAGCCGCCGCTGCCCGCGTCGCACTGCGGCCGCGAGCTCATCCAGATGCGCCGGTAGCGGTCCATCAGTCCCACCTCCCGCTGCCAGCGCAATCTGCACCCACAATACACTACCACTTACGTTTGTCTGCAACTAAACCAGTGTCCGTAGATTAACGGAGATTGTTTTTTATCTAGTGCTTTGGTCTATAAAAAATGGTGAAAAATGTTTCTCTTTAAATTAAGTCTATTACTAAATAAATAAATAAATAAATTTCCGTACCTTTTTACTACTACTATCCCTGAACTACTAGAATACCGTCTAGTAGTTCAAGGAAGAGTAGAGGGCACCACGTGGTTGCTCACCCATGCGATGGACAGAACGAATGAGGGCTGCGAGTGAGGGAGTTACATGAATGCAAAAGGAAGGAAGCCATTACAGAGGAATAGAGACGCATTGTCAAGCATGTCATAGCACTGCAGTGATGACTGAAACCGCTCTAGCAAGAGCGTATCGACATGTCAAAATTCTCGTTGGTATATTTTGTAATACGTACTAAACTATAATTAAATTCTCTGATTTTTTTGCCAACCTATTAAATCTTTTTAAATTCAATTGATTTTCTGCTTGTGTTTCCCCTGGGCGGTTACCTGGCTCCCAGCAGGTCGCGGTAGCCGGAGTGCTTGCGGACCGGCACCGCCACCATGGGCAGCGTGAACGCCTTGATCTCCTTCAGCCCACACTTCTCACGCTCCGTGTACGTCTTGCTGATGATGTCGTACGCTGAACTCTCCTCCACCTGCACAGTTATATTCATTAGGTACTTATTCGTAGCTGATTATACAGAAACTTCTGCGTCCAATTTTATTTTATTCTTTGGAAACCCCTTATCATCATCACCATGATCAACCCATTAGCGGCCCACTACTGAGGACGGGTCTACTCTCAGAAGTAACAGAAGAAGAGTTTGGGCCACCGACTGCCACGCTGACCCAGTGCGGATTGTCATACTTCACGCATCTTTAAAAACATTATTCGTGTCTTTCGGCTGCAGGTTTCGTCACGCTGTTTTCCTTCACCGTTAAAGCAAGTGATATATAATTGCTTAAAACGCACATAACTCCGATGAAAAAACCCACGAGAACCTAACTCTTGTCTGCAACCTCATCCAAGTAGGTATGAATGTGCACAAGTAGCATTCAATTCCAGCCAATTCAGTAGTTATGAAATCAGTGACCCAACTGGAAATCAGATCCAACTTTAAGACGTTAACAAATAACAATACAGAGTTTCTATCGGATGATCTAACCTGAAAGGCAAAGAGTCCAGTCCGCACCCTTGCGATGCCGTCGACGACGCTGAGGTAGGCGCGCTCGCCCAGCGGCAGCAGCTTGCGCCGGTACAGAGCCTGCGTCGCCGGGTCGTTGCTTTCCTGCCGACCAAATAATGACATCAGCTAATGCTTAGAACTAGGTCTAATACTCTCATGAGAATTTCATCATCGTCATAACCTTTGTACCTATATTTTAAGTTTTTTTTGTAACCTTTTTAAAGGGTCTAGCCGGATAAGCATAGCGAATCGGCCCCCAAATGACAACCTATTTCGAAACTTATGTATCAATATCGCCTTGATGTACGAATACGATTTATACAAGTTTCGCCTCCCTACTCCGCTTTTTCCCTGAGATATTAAAAAAAATGTGCGTGAGTACGACTATCATTCAAAGTGTCATATCTCGGAAAGTTTTAAAGATACAAATGTGAAACCAACGCGAGATTGTAGGTGACCTTTAAGAGCATATTTTATATTTTTTTCAGATTTTTGGAATGGTTACGAACATTTTTTTTTAAATAAATAAAAATTTAATTATTATTATTTCAGTGTTCCTTCTCAGGTACAATCACTGAAAAAAAAAATGTTATAGTACTTGACATGTACTAATACTCAAAAAAAAAATCGTTTGAAAAAATATAGTGTAACACTGCAAAAAAAAAAATTAAGTTCCACAGAACTAGATTATACAAGGATATAGACATAGGCACATGTACAGTGTTACTAGGTAAGTCGACCTAGATTCATTATAAGGTTGTAGGGGAGGTCAAATGCTATCAAAAACTCCGTAATACCTATCGGCGAAAATAGCCCGTTTTTGAGTTTTTCAGGAAAAATAAGAATTGGGTTTTTTTAATTAATAAAAAAAAAGTAGCGCATATTTCCAACCTTTTATACAATTTCTGAATAGCAGACATACCAACATAACAATTAAGTACTAAAAAATAATCTTTAAATGTTTTGCATTAGGGTTCCAATACTCTACCAGTTTCATACTTAGTTTTTTTGACAAAAAGCTATTCTTTTTTTTAAAATGGCACTTGCAGAAATTCAATTCTTTGAACACAGCTGCGCTTTCGTTTTCTATTACCACCTTCTAAGTTTTGACTACCTTTAAATAAAGTTAAAATGATTTTAAAAATTTAAGAGTTGAGAAAAGTCTCCGCAGTGCTCAAATTGTTGAATTCCTTCAGCTAATTTTCAATTTATTGAAGGTTGTAAGAAGATAATATGATAGCCAGGTAGCTAAGAATTGAAATGTTTTATTGCTTAGTAAGTTTAAATATTTAATCTGCCAGTCAAAAATCTCTAATTTTTGAAGAAAAAAATAGCACTTTTGTCAAAGTAACTAATTATGAAACTGGTAAAGTATCGGAACCCTACTGCAAAACATTTAAAGGTTATTTTTTATTACTTATTTATTAGTTGGGATGTTTGCTATTCGTTAACTGTATAAAAGGTTAGAAATATGCTCCAATTTTTTTTTTATTAATTAAAAAAAAACGAATTCTTGTTTTTCCTAAAAACCCAAAAAACTCAAAAACAGGCCATTTTCGCCGATATTTTGGAGTATATATTATGGAGTTTTTGATAGCATTTGACCTCCCCTAAAACGTTATAACGAATCTAGGTCGACTTACCTAGTAACACTGTACATATGCCTATGTCTATATCCTTGTATAATCTAGTTCTGTGGAACTTAATTTTTTTTTGCAGTGTTACACTATATTTTTTCAAACGATTTTTTTTTGAGTATTAGTACATGTCAAGTACTATAACATTTTTTTTTTCAGTGATTGTACCTGAGAAGGAACACTGAAATAATAATAATTAAATTTTTATTTATTAGAAAAAAAATGTTCGTAACCATTCCAAAAATTTGAAAAAAATATAAAATATGCTCTTAAAGGTCACCTACAATCTGGCGTTGGTTTCACGTTTGTATCTTTAAAATTTTCCGAGATATGACACTTTGAACGATAGTCGTACTCACGCACATTTTTTTTAATATCTCAGGGAAAACGCGGAGTAGGGAGGCGAAACTTGTATAAATCGTATTCGTACATCAAGGCGATATTGATACATAAGTTTCGAAATAGGTTGTCATTTGGGGGCCGATTCGCTATGCTTATCCGGCTAGACCCTTTGTGTTTTATGGTGCAATAAAGTATATATAAGCATCACCAACCCATCGCTAGTTCACTTCTGAGCACAGGTCTCCACTCAGAATTTTGATTAACAGCTGCAGGGGCATTCACTACTCTCAGCGTACTTCAGTAATTTCAGAAAAAGTTGTCCACCCGTCATTGAGTGGATCCAATTGAGCATCCAAGAGCGCGCTGAATGATGCCAATGAACGCCAATAATGCAGGATCACGAAAAGTCTATCCTTTGGTTGATTAAGATTTTTGATTTAAGGACACGTATACGACAGTTGGTCTGAAGGTCTGGAGCATCAATGTCTCATCGTTCGTTGCAAGTCCGCGTTGTCCACGATGATGTGATGTACCGAAACTCACGGCAAAATACACGCGCTTGTACGTGGTCTCCTGCACCCCGAGGTCCATGGGCGAGCGCGTGAGGTCGGCGATGGTCTGCAGCGCGTCGCTGGGCGCCTGCAGGATGGCCACGATCTTGGCGGAGTAGGACGTGAACGCGAACAGCGACGCGAGCAGCGTGCAGAACATCAGCAGGCGCACCGACAACAGCTCGGGAGACAGGTCTGAACCTACAAATATTTGCATTACAGACAACTTACAAATCTGTATTTGGTAATGGTGTGTACTTATACGTCTTTTTCGGCAGGTATGATCGCAATCACCTCTGATTGGTTGCTGATATCGAGAATACCTTGCTGACAAATGGTCCCTATGGAGTAAGTGAAGCTCTCCAACAACGTCAGTCGCTGCGCCGTGGCGTCCTGAGTGAAGCGGCGCGCTATGACGCCGAACAGCGGCAGCAGCACCGTGGCGGCGCCGAACACGGCGGCCAGCGCCACCCACACGCCGCGGCTGAAGGGCAGCGCGAACACGTTGGACACCGCCGAGCGGGACGGCTGCCGGAACAGGAAGTTGCCTCTGAAACCACAACCATAACTTACAGGAGGAAACTTAAAAGCTCTTTAAAGTAAAATTAGGAGCTTAAGTATGGGACGACGGAAAAGGAATTGAATTATGTTTCACGGGAGGCAGATTCACGCTGACATCTCTCGCGGCTCCGACACCATGAGCGCGGGCGGGGCTGCGCTCCATAACAGTATTTTCAGTAAAGACCGTCAACAGTCTTTATTGAGTCCTTACTGAGTAAGGACCCTGATGAGTAAGGTACTGAGCAACGACTGTTTCGGGATTGAGAATCACGAAGCAGACATCTAGTTTGCCATCACACTTGATGAACAGTACAAGTACCGTGAGCCGATGCGGCGCCTACCTCAGCACAACAGTCTCGGCGCAGTAGTGCAGCACGCGCCAGCGGTCGGCGCGCAGGAACATGGAGGTGACGCCCACCTCCAGCTCCCCGCGCTGCATGTAGCCCACCAGCCCGTCGAACGTGCCGTTGCGCTCTTCGCCGTACAAGTCCACTTGCTTCAGGTTGAACCTGCAACGTTCACCCCCTTGGGTATTAAATGCATCCATCATGATCAACCCATCATCGGTAGAGGCTTCGGGCCACGCTGACCAAGTGCGGATTTAGCAGACTTCACACACCTTTGAAAACATTCTTTAACTTTCATAGCGTGTAGGTACGGCCCATACCTACAGGTACGGGATTTCGACTCTGAGGTTTAGCGAATATTTTTAGCAGTTGTGGATAGGTTACATCTGACCGAGAGGTCTGACACGGAATGAAAAGACTAAATTCGGATCTTCAAAGTTGGTTACAAATCCAGTTACCAAAACTTGGGGCAACGTTGCTTCAATCGATTAAAATCACTTTTAAACACAACTAGGCTGCACGTTCTTCGAGTTTTAGGGGTGCTCGGTGCAATAACCGTGATAGCCTAGTGTTTAGCAACTTTAGCAATTAACTAAATAGGTATAACTTGCTTTAACGATGAAGGAAAATATCGCGAGGGAACCTGCATGCCATAATGATCTCGGCGGTGTGTGAAGTCTGCCAATTTGCACTTGGCCAGCGCGCAGCGGGACGGACTATAGTCAAATCCTTCTCATTCTGAGAGGAGCTGTGCTGAGAAGAGATCATGATCATGATGATAGGTGTGAAGGTAACACCAATAAAGATTGAGCAACTAACGAAAGTTACTAAAAATATGCATAGGTATTAGGTACCGACCGAAATTTAAGATCTTCTCCACATAACATGAGCAGCGGGTAAGTAAGCTTGGGGAACGTGTCGATCTGCCGGTCTCCGAGGTCGTCCCAGCCCTTGAAGTACTGCGGCTGCGAGATCTGCACATACCCGAGCGGAAACAACGTTTCATCATCGCTTCTTTATTTACAAAAAATCTAAATCAAAAACATGTATAACACGTGTGTCTCGTAATCTACGTCGGTGACTCATATTGTGGTGACTCTACCACCTGGCTCAGAATGCAGATTCTCTGAGAAGAAGGCCAGAAACTCAGCTCTATTCAAATATTAAAAAGCTACAATTTTTAATAGCTACTGGGCAACTATCTGAAAGCTCAGCCGGTTCCTTCACGCAATCTATTTTGTCCAGGAATACACCAATTGTGTAATAGCTTCTTTATTCTTACACCATGTTTAATGGCAAATGTGGCAAATCTACAAATTACCATCTTACCAGTTTATTAAGCTCTCTAGTAGGCAAAAGTAGATTTTGTATTTCCACTCTTTGTTTATAAAGATTAACATTTTATCTAACAACAAGTATGATTACTAAGATATATGTATACAATTATACATAGGTATAATTACAATTGTCGCTGAATTAAGGTAAACGTTATTCAAATTCTTCCTTCTTGAAACAGCGGACGGGAGCCGCAACCATAACTTCTCTAACTCTTTCTGACTCTTCCCAGCTCCGAGGCTCGTCACCAGCAGGGGCTGGTCGCCTTTCACCCGGTACACGTCCACCAGCACGTCCGACGAAGCCCAGGTCACGTCGCCGTCGGGCAGGAGGAGAGCGTCTCCTAGGCTTGTTTCTAAATGAGAGATGTTCAACGGCGAATCGTCGAGTATGAGCCAAGCATGGCGTAAGTTGAACGCGCGGTTTGGTGATGCCTGAAAAAATGATGAATGGTACATCATCACCATCAACAATCATCTCCGGCTCACTACTGAGTACGGCTCTTCTCGCAGAATGTGAAGGGTTTGATTATACTCCACCACGCTGGCCAAGTGTGGATTGGCCGACCAACATCGTCATTGCTTTTTAACCGGCTTCCACACCTATACGACACCATCTTATAAAAAATCTCAAACCATAGTAGGTATAGTATAAAAATTGCAAGTTAATGACAGACAGTGCCATCTTGATGTATAGTACACTAGTTATTTGGTCGGGAACACGAATCTTTAATTCTTTGCAAATTTTGGGTTTTTGCCTTTATATACTTGAGCTATAAGACACTGCTGCCTGCCTTTCATAATTCTCGGTCAACGGAACTCTATATAGGTTTTGATTCCCGCGACCCGAATCGACAGACCCGACAGACTCTATGGACAGACAACGAAGTGATCCTATAAGGGTTCCTTTTTTCTTTTAGAGGTACAGAACCCTAAAAAGCAAGAATTTGTTGGGATTTAAGGTTTATCAAACTTAGATATTATGATTTAAATTTTTAATTTACCCTGTAGCATTTGCAAGACAAAATATGGCACTCACTTTCTCCAGCACGAGCGAGCTGTGGTCACAGCGTATGTCGAGCAGCATTCCCTCCCGGAAGGTGCGGTACGCCGGCAGCTCGGGCAGCTGCTGGGAAGCCTGGTACAGCCGCACGCGCAGCCCCGCCGCGCGCCCCTCACTCAACAGCTTGCTTACATCTTCTGTGAGGAAAGTAGAGGCGGATGAAAAAGACTAGGTCGCATCTTCAGTAGACTATATCTACCCAATATCTTATAATGAGGTTTTTACAAAGCTCAACCGTTTATTTTGGCACGTAATACCTAATTAGGGGCTTCCATCGTAACCACTAGGTAATTTCGACGACACTTTTCTAGCTACCGAAGACGTCTTTGGTGCAGTAGTGAGTGGTGTGGTTTTATCAGTGGGAGGTCCCAGATTCGATTCCTGGCAGGGGATATTTGGGATTTCATAATTTCAAAATTTTTTCTGGACTCGTCTGGTGGGAAGCTTCGGCCATGGCTAGTAACCCCCATACCGACGAAAACGTGTCACTAAAGTATTTAGCGTTTCGGTGCGGTGCAGTGTAGAAACCAAAAGGGTTAAGTATAGGTTTAATAAAAACTGCCATAGATACCCCTTCCAGGTTTGCTCGCTTCCATCTTTCATCTTCACTTACCTGTTGTTGAGGACTCGCCTGGTGAGATAGCAATCAAGGGCTAACTTTTATCTGAATTTGAAAAAATCTTCATTTTCTCTGTCTTAAAATCCCTTTAACTGTTGATGTCGAATACAGTGTCGTGGATTTGACTACGCATGAGTGAATGCTTGTACTTGTGCCTATCTGCCCTTTCCTATAACAGCCCACGAAACGAAAGACCGGCTCCTTCCTCATGTCCCTCATTATGTACCACCAAATAGATCGATAAATCACCCCCTGCGCAGGTTATACCTACAATTTAGATTTCTCCAAATCAAAAGTACGTAGGTGTCTAGGTAAATGAGCATCTGCTAAGCACACAGCTCGAGTTTGTTACCCTACTTGGGTCCTACCTAAACAAATATTTTTATGTGAAGATATCTTATTTGCAGACGGCCTACCTAACATCGTTACATGGTTTAAGTATATACTTCATACACGTATTATCAGTCAGCAAAGTATATTTAACTTGCAGATAAACATTGCTAAATATTATCCTATTCTGTAAAGTAACTAAATAGTAATTTATTTTAATACGGGTATCTAAAAATATTACCTTGGAGTTGTTTAGTTGGTAAATAAATATTTCATTCAAAAAAAATTGAGTTTAACTAAATTCCATCCGGTTCGAAGGATCATACACACACAGCTCACATGAACTATAGTTGTCCACACGAAACGTTTCTGACCAACGTTTCTGATACGAACCGCAAGGTTTGGAACGCCCTTCTGGCATCCGTGTTTCCTGCCTCGCGTAACATAACTTTTACCTCGTCAGACCCCAGACAGAAGAGGTAGGTACCTGGTCTCCAGCAAAGGAAAGCTGTCAACAGGGTCAGCTTTTTGGACACGAAGAAAGCAATTATGAAATTAATAACGTCCATCGAGCTGGAATTACGGGCGTCAATATAATATGGATCGCCCGGCGATAGCTCTTTATACGCTTATTAAGGCCTAGTCGAAGACTTGGTAACTTAGATAACTTTTTACCCAACTGAAGCGAAGCCCAAAGGAGGATGAGGACACTCGGGCAGCTATGGCATCCTTGTGACTCTTAGAAAAAATGTTTTCAGAAAAGTTTTCTTTGTTTTTCCTGCAGCAAATACCTAGGAAAATACTTTAATAAAATTAACTAAGCACAAAAATCAGTACTTACTGATTCCCGAACTGAGATTTACAAGTTCAAACTAGGTAGTTAGTTCAAAGCCTATTTCAAATTTTGAAATCGCAGTTTTTGCTGGGAAAAATCAAGCAGGCGCTTTTACTTCTATCTCTATTTGACCTAAAGTTACCTGCTCATTTCGTTAGTGATGTCCTGAATGTCTTCAACACTATCTTCAGTCTGTCGTCGGAGCGAGGTATGGCTAGCCCTTAACTAGCGATTAAGTGCATGTTGTTTGCACAGTAATCAGTACAAGTTAACTGTCTCCGCGCGATTGCAAGCCAAACACATTATCCTCCGCATTATGACAATTGGATAAGTAGCGAGCTAATTATTATTTCCTAAGGAAATTGGCTCTCCGGAAATTGCACTGCGTCGTACTCTTCATTTTACTAGTAGCGACCTTTGCCGTTGCTCACATACCTAATGGTAGAGCTTTTCGTGGAATAATAGGTAATGCTCCCAGGTCCTTCCCTAATACGAGTCTACAAAACACCCTACTTTTACCTAAGAGATTCGATTCAGATTTGAGTTTTGACACGCCACGGTCCTATTCTGAATCCAGCGATAGTGTGGGGTCACAACGAAGTCGCCATTCTAGCATCTTGGGCCTCCAAGCAACGTCTATGTGATGTGTTGGCCCATTGTCATTTTAGCTTCGCAACCCGTTGAGCTATATCGGTTGAGATTTATCGACCTTATTTGGTGCACAGGCGCGCGGGGAGGGGGTCGTGCCGCGCTATTAGTTCGTCAGTCAACCTAGCTTCCCGCGCTGTAGGAAAGTAAACCTACCAATGCAATTCCGCTAGCAGTTGACCGTTGAGGCCAACTGAAATCGGAGTTCTTAGCGTAAATAAAACGAACAAAATATTGAATAACATCGTTTATTGTCTTTAGGCAAGTACTCTTCACCTCACACATCAACAACTATAAATTCTTTAGAGCGCTATAAATTAAAATAATTTGCTAACATCATACAGAAACAGGCACCAAGCCGATGGCTGCGATATCTTGTACATTAGCTAGGTAAGTACTATGTACTAAAGCACGCGTCACGAAAGAACGTCGCTCGCGCGCGTCTCTGTGTGGCTGACGTACGCGACCGACGTCAGCATAGGAATACCGTCTGCTGCAGAGTCAATTTTCGGGACGAGCACTTGTCTACCAAGATCCGGACATGCTTAGAGCGCGACGTAATTATAATTATTTCAGTGCTTATATTTAACAATGTTCTACCTATCATAAATTCATTTCCAATAAAATTATCTAAAGTACATATATAGGTACAGTACCTAACTATTACGTCAAAATAAAATTACGTAAGCAATACACTTTGGTCAAATTCATTACAAAGTAAACATGATCGCGCATCGCCCGTCGAATAAAATACTAAAATATTATATTTTATTCTAAGAATTTGAATCATTTATGTAACATGTTTGTTAAAAATGTTGTATTGTAAAAAATAATAAAATAAAAGTTAAACGATAAGTGCGCCTGCGGGTGTACCGACACTACAGACAACAGACTGTATTCACATATTTCAAAAATAAATCCTGAAACACTTATTACATACAACTGTAACATGAAAAAAGTGAGTTATACAAATACCCAAGTATGCATATTTGTAAACATACGAAATAATTCCATCCTGATCTTATCTTAAAGGTAATTTAGTTGTTTCGCAACAGTCTAGTGTCTTATTTCTATTTAAATATAGGTATGTATGTATATCAGTTTACTATCTGTGTTTATCTCCCTGACGAAACATACTAATATAACTTTTATCAGCTCAAATAAAAGGGGAATTTGTTTCTAACACTAACAACAAGATATCACGTAGTTTTATTCGGGTTGAATTAACATCTAGTAAGCTTAACTTTAATTAATAAATATAAAATGAGACAAGTGCTAGGTACCTACCTACTAATTCCATTGCACACAAAACTAACTGACGTTAGACTGGGTAGCAACAACAAGTATGATAATGTGATAACACAGTCTAGTCCATCAAAAAACAGAAATAAAGCAGTGTCATACTTTTTTAACCTTTCTTTAATCTTTGGAGGTGTATTTTTTAATTTTGTGAATTTTGTTTTTTAGTTTTGAGTGCATCAGAATTAGTACCTACCCCGAAAATAAATCTAGAACTAAGTCTAGTAATCACTGAGTTATAGCACACTGCCACTGCTGCTGCCACCTGATCAAATACAGCGGAGTCGTGAAATATAATTCTAGTGATAATCATCATTTTTACCTACTTACCACACCAAACAAGTCGGCCTATATTAGATGCGCGTACTACCTAGTCGATCACGTTTAAAACGCTTCTAAAATCATTGTTAAAATCCATACTGAGCGATTCTTTAAGTGCATGCTCAAACGTCCTATACGTAACCTTGAAATGGTAACTTCAAACTTTAATCATAAGATAAACTTGCACGCGCATATTAAGTACCGCCGAATTTACAATGATAATAAAAATATTTATTGCAGTGGAATTAAACGGTATTCTGAGGATATTGCTGTTTTATTGAGCTTTAGTTTTTATCTATTTTACTGAGATTGCCTAAACAAAATATTCTTCGGTTTATACAAGAGCCGCTCGTGCAGTGCAGTGTTTTAAAGCGTTCGGCGCATACTTGATACCGATAAGGCCACTGCAATTTTAAACTGGACTACTGTAAAATACGACAGTTTACTCATTTTTACAATGGTTCATTTTGAAAAATCCTTCACCGTTATTTTTCACTATTAATTATCGTTTGAAACCCTAAAACGGGTAGTCGTCATTGACGGGCACTGCGGGAATGTACCGTTGACTCGTGGCCCGGGAACGGAACGATTCTGTGTATTTACTATCAACACTTGTCTTGCTAGGCACAGCAAGCTTCGCAGCTCACTTGTTAACATTAGCGAGATATGCCACCCTATTTGCGTGATGCACCAACCGTAGTCTTAGCGAACACATGCGGCGTGGTGTCACACGGCTTCTATTTTTTTTTAATTAATTTAAACTCAGTTTATTCACTTTGATATACTGGTTCATCTTGTTATAATAAAAGTAAGCACGCCGAAGCAGCCCAGGAGCCAGCTATTATAACCAGGCATCGGTCGCCACTCGCCACTCGCCGGGCTGCGACTCTACTCTATTCTCTACCTTTAGCCGCGTGTCTATTCGACTCGCCGTCACTCGCCGCGCTCGTGTCGCCGGCCCGCATGCAGCTAGCTCCTTATCCGTCTGCGAGCGGCTAGAGCCGAGGCAGCGGACACGGCGGCGCCTGCACGAACATGCGCGTGTAGTTGACGAGGAAGTAGATGGAGAGCGAGCCGGCCGCCGAGCCCACCTGCGTCACGACGCCGCACGCGCGCATGCCGGCCGCGCCGCCGCCGCGCGCCCACTCGTACACCCACATGCGCGCGTACGAGATCACCGCGTACACCACCACCCACGCCACCACCTGCGAAAATACACACGCCCTCATAAACTTTGTGTATGTCGAAGGTTTGTTCTGAAAAATCGCTTAGTTTACAGGAAAGCGATCATCACGATCAACCCATCGCCGGCCTGCTACTGACACAACTTGTATCCTCTCAATATGAGAAGGGCGTATGCCACCTGTGGCGCAGCTGTGCTGAAGTCCTGACTTCACACCTTTGAGAAAATTATGGAGAACTCTGAGGCATGCAAGTTTCCTCACGATGTTTTCCTTCACCGTTAAAGCAAGTGATTCAATCGCTTAAAAAGTACATAATTCTGCGTGCACGGGAACTATCCCCTGATAACTGATTAGGAGGTTGGACGTCTTAACCACTAGGCTTTCACGGCTTTTACTTTTTTATAATTATTTCACTTCAAAAATATTCTCTAACTTAAAATTATTGTCAGACAAAAAGTCTATTTTACAGATAACAGGTTAGGTAATGTAAAAACTGCGTAACTGTGAATGATGCGATTTCAATAAACGATACGACACGACATGCTACTTACGATCAACGCTCTCCCGCTGGTCTCCTTGTGCAGCGGCGGCGCGGGGCTGAGCAGGGCTGTGGCCAGCAGGTAGGCCAGCGGCAGCAGGCCGGCGCCCAGCATGGCGGCCAGCACGCGGCCGCGCACCGGCCGCAGCCACACGCCCGCCAGGCACGCCGCGGGGTTGGCCATCGCGCACAGCGTCACCGCCAGGTGGTAGGCTTCGGCGCCGTACGGCATGCACGAGTACGACTGCACGGATGGCAGCACGCCATTCATGAGCGCGTTGAGCACCGTCATCAGCGCCATCACCGTCAGCCAGCGCGGCGCCAGCAGCACCGCGCCCTCCGCCGCCGCCTCGTCCTCCTTGTCCGCCTCGGCCGGCTTCACGCGCTCCGGCAGCAGCGTGGCCAGGTTGTGCAGCAGCGCGAAGCTGCCGAGGCTCAGCGCCGACAGGACGCCGAGCACGGCCATGAACACCGTGGTGTCGAAGCGCGCCTCCGGGTACACCGTCTCCACGGTGGCGTTGTCCGGCCCGTAGTCGCAGCGCGGCTCGCCGCCCGTGCCCTGCAGCAGCGACAGCACGCTCGGCAGCAGCCCGCCCAGGCCCTCACCCACCAGGTACGTCGCGAGGTACACGTCCCGGAAGTGCCGCAGGTAGGGGTAGAACAGCACCGAGCTGGTGCAGCCGACGAAGCCCGTGAAGAACGTTATCGACAGGAACGACACGGAGCGCTCGGTGCCGGCGACGAGCGCGGTCTCCGCGTACAGGAAGCCGTTGAGGAACAGCGCCAGCGTGCCGATCACGAGCAGCGCGTAGATGTAGGGCGCGTCGGGCGCGCGCGGGAACAGTCTCCGCAGCACCACGTACAGCACCACTCCGACGTTCGCGAGCTGGATGACGACGGAGATGTAGGACGGCAGCGCCCAGCCCTCCGGCAGGCGCTGCACCAGCAGCGGCAGCTGCATGAACACGCCGTTGACGCCGAGCCACGAGCCCAGCCCCCAGCACGCCATCAGCACGTCCAGCAGCACGCGCCGCTGCTTGCCCATCGCCCGCATCTCGGCTTCCTCCTCCCCCAGGCACGGCGACCTCTCCCGCGCCTCGTTCAACCTGGGCAGGGATAAATGTATCAATCCACGCGACGCACTCGCATTCGCTTCAGCGATATTATTAGGAACTGAGTTGATACGAACGGTCGAGGACGACTTGCGGAACAGGTTCGGGCGAGCGAACGTGTTGCGATCCACTTCCGAGTGTGCCGTTTGGTACTATGTAGCTAGGTCGTCCATTTATCTTGGCGCTATCCATCAGATAGATAAAGCGCTTTTCTTTAATGTTGATTGCGAGCACAGTACACGACTGTTCCTAATGAAATCGACACTTAACCCACGTACACAGATATCAAGAAATTGCAACACAAAAATTATGTCCATAAATTAAAGCAGTCATCGATACAGCGCGTGCGTCACTCAGCGAGCACATTATTGGGTACGCTATTAACTGATACATTTTAATGCATATAAGTATATAAAGTCTGTCTACCGCGTCTGACTTTTGAAGCGCTAATCTAAAAAAGTACAGAATGATTTCAAGTTTTAACCAAAACATAGTAACAATATGTATACATCTACAGTGGTCACTTGTAGCTTGGAGAAGAGTAAAGGCGAGTCCTTAGCGAGCAAACATGATGCTTACTTGTAAAGAATGTTTACCAATTTAGGTTGGGGATGTTTTTAGATTACCTAATATTATAATAATCATTTTAGTCACTTTCAATTCACGGACAAATATTGTAAACTATGTTGATAAATAGGTAATTACCTTTACAAGACAGACATTAGACGAATGTTCCGGCATTCCGTCCCGTGTATGGTGCTTAGTACGTCGAATAAACAAGATTGATTCTATCTGTTAATCGGCTCTTTATATATGTATTACTAGCTGATGCCCGCAGCTTCGCCCGCGTGGATTGGTCAGATCCCCTGCAGCATCAGGATTGAGGAGTTGGACTCCAAATTTTTTATGAAACAATGTCGCAAAGTTCCTCTATCGATTAAAAAAGAAATGACGCAAATCGGTTCAGAAATCTCGGAGATTTCGGTATACATAGGTAGAAAAACACAACTCCCTTTTTAAAAGTCGGTTAAAAAAGTAGCCTATTTTACGCCCTGGTCAATCCTCTACTTGCCTGTGAAAGTCCCGTCAAAATCGGTTCAGCCGTTCCAAAGATTAGCCTTTTCAAACAGACAGACAGACAGACAGACAGACAGACAGACAGACAGACAGACAGACAGACAGACAAAAATTTTAAAAACGTGTGATTCAGTTATGGTATCGTTCAAATAACCATATGAGCTTAATATGAGGTAGTTATTTCGAAATTACAGACAGACACTCCAATTTTATTTATTAGTATAGATGTAGGTACAGTGAATCTGACTAACCTAGTCTGATCAAATTCGTTTGCTGACAGATTTTTCGTATAATCGATCTCTTTATACGGCTATCACAGGAGTGACTTGCAAGTGTTTCTGGACAGCATAATATTATCTAGTACAAATTCGTAACAAACATTAGCTAGGTAGATAAAAGTAGGTTATCGGCGAATCTAATAACTAAGTTATATATAAATATCTATTTGTTTATCTTTTACGACCTATAGCAAATCAATGCGGTTTTGCTTGCGTAGATAGGCACCTACCTACTATAATTCTATAATTTCTCTTTGTACACAAAGGTTTAATTTAATCTTAGAATAATCAAAGATTGATGGATTGGAAATCCTTATTTGCTTATGTTGGCAATCCATGTCCGGTGTCGGTGGTTGCACTGTCTGTGGTCGTAACGTCAGCGCTAGATCTGTGGTGAAGAGGGTGATGGTGGTTGTGCTGTCTGTGGTCGTAACGTCAGTGCTATATCTGTGGCGAAGAGGGATATGTAGACTCTTTGGACTGGACTTTCGGTTTGGACGCTAATTATTGTGTAATGTGAAAACGATTGAAGAATTATACGGTTTGTTTGAGTAATTCGGAGATTAATTGTTAATATCAGAAGTGTGCAGTGACTTACGCTATGGGGAGAAAACGATCGAAACGTAAACGTGCTCGTTCCACCTCGAGTTCTTCAAGCGCCAGGACACCTCCAAGGAAATGTAATAAGGTATCTCGCAAAGATACCGAGACTGTGAGTGCTTTGAACAATATTATACCTGACTTTGATCCCTTGAAAGATGATATAAATGCATGGCTTAACATTATACAATCTTACGCTCAAACTTTTACATGGTCTGACGAGACAATTCGTTACCAAGCTCTAAATAAGTTAAAAGGGTCGGCTAAAGTCTGGTACGATTCATTATTGCGTACAAACGATAAGTGGCCTTTATGGAAATGGAGCGATTGGAAAGTAAAACTATCGGTTAGCTTCCAAGTTCGAAGAAATATGTTTGAACTTTTAAAAGAAATTGTTGATAAAAAACCAGTTGATAATCAATCTTTGTACGAATTTTATTTTGAACAAAAATGTAAAATTGACCGTTTGTGTTTGAACTTTTCCGAACAAGATATTGTTTCAATTATAGTGGGTAACATCAGTGATTATGCGTCTTTAGAATCTAGCAATTTTAAAACGTGTGACCAGTTGGCTAGTTATTTACATGGGCGTATTTATAAGAAAAATATTAAAAATATGGGTAGTTCACGAGACGGACAACTAAAAGCGGGAAGTAATCAGGGAACACCTTCGGTTAGTCAAAGCTCACAAATGAATTTAAATGTGCCAAATCAGCCGAGTTCCTCAAATTCTGGCCCAGATATTAATCATAACCAAACCCAAGCTCGTAGGTTTATGAAATGTTACATCTGTGGAGGTAATCATAAAAAACAACAGTGCGAGTTAAATAAGTGTGATTTTTGTGGTAGGAAGGGACACGTAGAGTCATTTTGCTATCATAAGAAGAATTCAGGGAAAACAGTTGCTAAACCGGAGCAACAGGAGACAAAATTTGTTTCTTCAGACACCAAAGACAAGTTCGTTAAAAAAGTGTACGTTTTTGATACCTGTCACGAGGCATTTATAGATACTGGGAGTAGCTGTTCTCTCATATCCGAATCATTAGTAAAGGAGTTATCGTTAAAAGTTATTGAACTACCTTCACCTATAATATTACAAGGGTTTTCTAAACAGAGTTGCAAAAATGTAAACAAGAAAATTTGTATTAATATTTCATTTGATTCAGTTGCATTGAGTGATATTGATTTTTACGTTATAGACGATCTGGTTGGGTGTAATATATTAATTGGGCGAAACGTAACAGAGCGATCTGATCTGGTCTATTCTCGAGTAGGTGATTTACTGAAATTTCAATACGCTAGTGATTTAAAAGAGTACTGTAATCGCATTTTTGAATCTGAAGTAGACGTGCATATACTTCAATCTGAATTAGTGGCTTTACTCAATCGATATGAGGATTGCATAGCTAGTAGCATAAAGGAATTGGGTAAAGTTACTAATCATGAAATGGAAATTAAATTATCTAGTTCACAACCAGTCCAATGCAGACCCTTTAGAACCTCACATTCCGATAGGCAGACGATTCGCGACATGGTAGACGAGTTACTCGAAAATAATATCGTACGCGAGAGTAACTCACCGTACGCCAGTCCAGTCCTTTTGGTGAATAAAAAAAATGGAGAGAAAAGGCTCTGCATTGATTATAGGGCGTTAAATAAAATAACGGTTAAGGACAAATACCCCATGCCCCGAATCGAAGATTTAGTGGATAGGTTACAGGGTCATAAAATATTTACTAGTTTGGATTTAAAAAGTGGATATTATCAGATCGCGGTAAATAAGGATTCGGTAGAGAAAACTGCTTTCATTACTGAAGACGGGCATTATGAATTCTTGCGGCTTCCATTTGGCTTGGCAAATGCACCATCGTGCTTTCAACAAATGATGAATAAAACACTTGGTAGCTTAAGATTTGGAAAAGTGATTGTATATTTAGATGACGTATATTTAGTTTCGGAAACTGTAGAAGAAAATTTGAAATTACTTGAGGAAGTTTTGCAAATATTTAAGAAAAATGGTCTCACATTGAATCTTAGAAAGTGTCATTTCTTTAAGAATGAAATCGAGTTCCTAGGGTATAAAATTAAATCAGGGTGCGTTATGCCAAACGAAGATAAACTGGAAGCAGTAAAGAATTTTCCAATGCCAAAAACAGTACACCAACTTCGTCAGTTTTTGGGGCTTATTAGTTACTTTCGAAAATTTATACGAAATTGTGCCATCTTGTCAGCTCCCCTTACAAAACTGTTGAAGAAGGATGCTGTTTGGGAATGGGGTGATGTACAAAATCAAGCGTTTTGCACTTTGAGAGATAAATTGACCTCTGAAAGTATTTTGGCTATTTTTGATCCAAACAAAGAAACTGTTTTATACACAGACGCTAGTAGAGAAGGTTTAGCTGGTATTCTAACGCAAGTGGGGACCGAAGGCGAAAAGGTTGTACATTATTATAGTAGACAGACTACAAACGATGAAAAGAAATATCACTCTTTCGAGTTAGAACTATTGGCTGTAGTCTGTTCACTCCAAAAGTTTCGGTTATACTTGTTAGGTACCCATTTTAAAATTATTACAGATTGTAGTGCTGTTAGATATGCGTTGACTAAAAAAGACATAGTTCCTCGGATAGCTAGGTGGGTATTATCAACTCAAGAATTCTCATTTGATATTTTACATAAGGAGGGTAGTCGAATGCAACATGTTGACGCCCTCAGCCGCAACCCTGTGCCGTCTGGAAAAAAAACTGAAACCGAGATAATTATGTCAATTACGGAAGGGGATTGGTTACTTGCGGTACAAGTTCAAGATCCAGAATTATTGAAAATCAGGGAGATAATAGAATCAGGAGAGGCCGAAAGTAATAAAGATATTTTCAGTAATTACGAAGTATTGGGTGCAAAGGTGTATAGACGAACGAGTCATGGCCGACGTTGGGTGGTTCCCAAGAACTGCATCTGGCAGATAATAAAATGTAACCATGATGACGTGGGCCATTTCTCGTTAGATAAAACGGTTGAGCGTATAAGTTCTCTATATTGGTTTCCACGGTTGCGTAAAGTAGTAAAAAAGTATATTAAAAATTGTTTGAGCTGCATTTACTACAAAAACAAAGGGGGGCCGAAGGAGGGAGAACTATACCCCTTACCTAAATATGCCCAACCATTTCATACCTTGCATCTAGACCATCTTGGTCCTTTCGTAACTACTAAAAATAAAAACAAATATTTATTAGTAGTGGTAGATGCGTTTACAAAGTTCGTATTTCTTTCCGCGGTTCGTAAGACTAATACAGCTGGAGTAATTAGAGAGCTAGAAAACATATCAAAAACGTTCGGTAACGCTAGACGAATAATCACTGATGCGGGTTCATGTTTTACTTCGGGTAAATTTACTCAATATTGTCTGAATAGAAATATCAGATTACATACGGTAGCGACGGGCGTTCCTCGCGCCAATGGACAGGTTGAAAGGTTTAATAAAACTATTTTAGAATCTTTAAAAACTATGGGTGCTGAGACTACTGATGACAGATGGGATCAGTGTATAAAGGCATTACAACAAGGGCTAAATAGCACGATACATAAAACTACTCGAGCTATCCCTAGTGAAGTTATGTTCGGTTATAGATTACGCATGGATAGTGATACTTTAGCTCCAGAGTTGAACGACGAAGAGTTAGTAGACGTGTCTCAGTTGCGCGAAAGAGTCGATAGTAATGTTAAAGCTAGTGCAGAATGTCAAAAGAAGAGATTTGATAGAAGTCGTGTGAAAGCTAAACAGTACAAAGAAGGAGAACTAGTATTAATTAAGATACAAAGTCAAGGTAATGACGGTCAAAGCAGAAAACTGCTGCCAACTTTTAAAGGTCCATTTCAAGTAAAGAAAGTCTTAGATAATGATAGATATGAAGTGGTGGATCTGAGAGGTAGTCAAAGAAGTTCGAAAACATATAATGGCACAGCTGTGGCAGAAAATATGAAACCATGGATTAATATTGTTGACTGGAATTTAGATTAGAAAGTCTCCAAAAAAAAAAAAAAAAAAAAAAAAAGATGGTACAGATCAAACCCGTGTTGGCAAGTTTTCCTTGTATATATTTAATAATGCTATAATTCAATGACTATAATAAAATTTTCTGATCCTAATATGTCGGTGATTGCCAATATGTTAATCACAATATAAAAAAAAAAAAAAGATATTAAAATAAAAAGTGTAAGTATATGCCCTATAAGTTATATTTTCTTTTTACCACAGTTGAAAGTTATTTTGAATTAAATCATATTCTGGAGTAACTATCATACTTTGTTATGTATAACAATAATAGTTGATACAGCGAGCCGTGATAAATTATAAAAAGGTTAATTTATTGTGAATATTGTACCATGCATATAAAAAAATCACATTGAAATACGACGCTTGTATAATGTAATATTAGTGGGTTAGTGGGGAATATTGTACCATGAATATTTAAATAATATCACATTGGAATACGATGCTTCAACTTGAAGGCAACTTGGTGTCTTAAGTGAGTAAAGGCTCTTTGAGCGCAAGTGGTCTTCACCAACTTGGTACGCTTGAGTGAGCGACATGCTCTTTAAGTGCAGGTGGTTTTCAACTATGATAAACTTGGTCTCCTAAGTGTGGCAAAGTCCCTTTAGGTGGAGTTGTCTTGTTGTTTAAGTTGCAGGCTATCGTATGACTGCTAAGTGATAAGTGGTAACGAATGGGCAATATTCTTTAGGAACCTTACGAATATGAAACTATAACAAACTTGGTCTCCCAAGTGTGGCAAAGTCCCTTTGGGTGGAGTTGTGTTGTTTTTGAGTTGCAAGCTATCGTATGGTTGTTAAGTGATAAGTGATTATGAATGGATAATATTCCTTAGGACCCTTACGAGTATGAAATGTGATTCAGGTATTAACAGATGTTTCTTTTGCAGTGGTTTTATCTCGACTCGTGGGATGCCCGGGGCGGGCACCAGGCAGCATGGCCGTGTTGGCAATCCATGTCCGGTGTCGGTGGTTGCACTGTCTGTGGTCGTAACGTCAGCGCTAGATCTGTGGTGAAGAGGGTGATGGTGGTTGTGCTGTCTGTGGTCGTAACGTCAGTGCTATATCTGTGGCGAAGAGGGATATGTAGACTCTTTGGACTGGACTTTCGGTTTGGACGCTAATTATTGTGTAATGTGAAAACGATTGAAGAATTATACGGTTTGTTTGAGTAATTCGGAGATTAATTGTTAATACTTATAATGTCATATAAAAAGTGTGTAAAGTCCTTATCGCTTACATCAAATATATATGTACATATATATACGGACTCTTTATTGCTACAAAGCGCAATAGAAATTATTTAAAAAAACCGGCCAAGTGCGAGTCAGACTTGCGCACTAATGGTTCCGTACTCGGGTATTGTTTCCAACATTTTGCACGGTAAATCAAAAACTATTA
This sequence comes from Maniola jurtina, assembly GCF_905333055.1. NCBI lineage: Eukaryota > Metazoa > Arthropoda > Insecta > Lepidoptera > Nymphalidae > Maniola > Maniola jurtina. The sequence goes on from NC_060039.1 coordinate 14,886,644, forward strand.
CACATAAAAATAAATAAAAATCTGTTTTAGAATGTACAAGTAAAGCCCTTTCATATGATACCCCACTTGGTATAGTTATCTTACTTTCAAAATTGAAACACATTTTAATTTTTTTTAAATGATGTAACCACAAATTCGCAGTTTTCAGATTTATTCCTGTACTAGCCGATGCCCGCGATTTCGCCCGCGTGGATTTAGGTTTTTCGAAATCCCGTGGGAACCCTTTGATTTTCCGGGATAAAAAGTAGCCTATGTGCTAATCAAGGATATTATCTATCTCCATTCTAAATTTCAGCCAAATCCATCCAGTAGTTTTTGCGTGAAGGAGTAACAAACATACACACACATACAACTTTCTTCTTTATAATATTAGTGTGATTTGTGCTATAAGACCGACCTAGCAGTCAAATTTTATGATTCTAGCTCAACGAGAAGAGGTTTCTTGACAGACAGACTACAAAGTGATCCTATAAGGGTTCAATTTTCCATTTGAGGTACGGAACCCTAAAAACCAGTTAAGCGCGAGTCGGAATCGCATACGAAGGGTTCCGTACCATCATACAAGATAGTTTAATATTTTTTTAGCTACATTATTGCATTATTATTATTACACACAATTATGTTGTAAAAAGTATCAGACTTTTTTATCTTTTTCAAATAATAATCTAACAGCATGCGCCGAACTTAGCTGATTTTAAGTAGATTATAAAATTATGACGTTATATCAATAGGTGACCACACCAGACGTGCGGATAAAACTTGTTGTATGCGGCGCGCATACACATGTGCGATCATTTTATACGGACACTACTCTTCTAATAATAATTATTTATTGATACATTACTACATTTATTAATGGACGTATACTATCTTTATCTGTAAATCCCATAAGAAGCCTTTGACATGATGTATGTTATCTAGTCTTATTACAACATAGTTTCAAGTGGCTTATTACTTCAAATATGTAAAATGTGCCCAATATGCCCAAGTAGTAAGTACCTACTACCTACTACCTACTAACAATAATGCGTACAAAATGAGATTTCACTCGCCATTTTCACTTTATGTGTCAAAGCTATCATGTGAAAAGTACGATTTTAGTCCTTATTTTAAAGGTAAACCCTTGGATGAAGGATTATAATACTATCTCTATGGGTAAACCATGCTTTTGGCATGACAGTTGACACAAAGTTTAAATGGGGAGTTCTCATTTCGAACGGACGGATTAGTATGTTTATGTATTTTATAGCTAAGTACATTCTTTACTAGGCAGGTACGAGATTATTTCAAAGATATGTGTCCATCCACAGGGTGCAAGCTATCTCTTTATCAAATAGATATTACCCGCAATTTCTTCCGTTGGATATTTGGGTTTTTAAACTCCCGTGGGAGCTCTGACTTTCCAAGACAAAAAGTAAGTTTAGCCTATGTCCTTATCTACATTTGTGCCAAATTTCATCAAAAGCTAGCACACAGACATCAGATTAACTTTCGCATTTATAATATTAGTATGGATATGGATACCATTGTTATTATAAAAAAAATAACCGATAATGCTATCGATAAAATATGCTGTCCATTTTCATCAACTTGATGAATTTGATTACGTAGCAAAATAATATATCATTATTGGATAAAAGTGCTAGCACTAACTGGAGTCCTATAGCAGGTTCACACTCACCTCACCTACAGAAAAGGTTAAGTACATACGTATAGGTAGCTTTATAAATTATAGTGAAAAGATAATTGATAAAAAAGAATACTTTAAAACAAGCTCGAAATATTCATCCTTCCAAGAAGGCTCAGCGGCGAGGTACTTAGCACGTCCGCGACTTCGTTCGGTGGAACTGGATTTTAGAAATTCCTGTAGGAACTCTTTGATTTTTCGAGATAAAAGTGGCCTAGGTATGTCCGTGATCGAACCCCCTGACCTGTTATGACTTATTAACCACTAGGATATCATCGTCTTCTTTATAATATAAGAGGGCATTGAATTAAATGTACCTAATTTAAAGATCTCCAGCACGACGGACCGACGATATAAAGCGGCTGGCGAGAAGTGGCTGGATGAGAAAGGCTAAGGACCGGGGGTGGTGGCGCTCTTTAGCGAAGGCCTATGTCCACAGTGGACATCCACAGGCTGATGGTGATGATGAAACTACCTATTATACTTGTAGAACGGCTATTCCTAACAAAAGTCATGTTCCATAAGCCGATAAGTCGACGTTTTCTATCATTGTAACATTGTTGCTGCGGTCGTTTAATTCACGAAGAGTGTTAAATCAGACAGGCATATCAAGTTGCGTTGATCTACATTACACCTATAGGTTCCTTTCTCTCAAAGTTGAGGTCTAATGAACTTATATTATAAATTCGTGCGTCTGTCTGTCTGCTACTGTTCCACGCCCAGTGGACGGGCACAGAGTGTGCATCCTGGAGACACTGAAGAATATTTTTTTATTCCGGAAAACCAGTAGGTATTAACCACGGGAATTTAAAAAACCTAAAACTATGCGGACGATTACGCGGCATCGGCTATTAAGGGGCATGCGACGGGTCTGCCCATGAAATTCAAAAATTTGGTCTTTCACAATAGTACCCTTTCAAGTAAAGATTTTTATATAAACCTGTGAGGATGATACTGCCATTGGCGCAATTAAAGTGCCATAAGCCTACTTTGTCGTACCTATTAGTTTACGAATTGCGAAAAACCAAATTAAATTTGAATTTCGCGGGAAAATACCTAGCGTTTTATTGTAATCCATACTAATATTATATATACGAAAGTCTGCCTGTCTGTCTGCCAACTTTACACGGCCCAACAGTCTAACCGATTTTAATGAAAATTGGTACTTACAAAGTTAGCTTACATCCCGTGGAAGGACAAAGGCTACTTTTTATCCCGGAAAATCAACGAGTTTCCACGGGATTCTTGGGAGCCCATCCGTTTAACCGATTTATAGGGGTACAGACTACAGAGGTAGCTTGCATCCCGGAAACTAACATAGGTAATTTTTTGTCTCGTAAAATCACAGCGTTCCCACGGGATTTTAAAAAACCTAAATCCACGCGAACGAAGTTGCGGGCATAATCTAGTTAAGAATAAATTGATTACCAAAACCCATTAGTACAACACTACTTTAAATACTAAACTGTCTTTGATAACAGAAGCAATTTGAAGCCATTGTCTAATTAATAACTATTAACGAAACTCCAAGGTTGTACCTAGTTAGTTTGTTATTGGTTAGTAACTAAACTACTGACAGTATAGAATTATTATGTGCTAAGTACCTACCATCCAAGTAATAAGTAAAGTAGTAAGTATATATACCAGATACCTAAACCAACTGCAACAAACTTAAACTAATTTTATAGTTTGTCTATTTGAGTGTGCGCATCACGCCAAATCTACGATTGAGAATTTTCGCATTTTAAGTTGAAATTTAAATAATTAACAATAATTACTTACACAAATATTTAAACAAATGTAATATAATTAATTACCTATACTAAATTAATTTCAATAGCAAGCTCCTACTTTGACCAAAATCGGTTCACTAAACAGAACCCGAGGACAAAGACACAAATAATTGTCGTGAAGTTGCGCTGAAGTCAGACTCGCGCACTGAGGGTTCCATACTCGGGTATTTTTTCCAACATTTTGCACGATAAATCAAAAACTGTTATACATAAAAATAAATCAAAATCTGTTTTAGAATGTACAAGTAAAGCCCTTTCATATGATACCCCACATGGTATAATTATCTTACTTTGAAAATTTAAACACATTTTAATATTTTTTAATGATGTGACCGCAAATTCGCGGTCTTCATATTTATTCCTGTATCTGTGCTATAAGACCTACCTAACTGCCAAATTTCATGATTCTAGGACAACGGGAAGTACCTTATAGGTTTCTTGACAGACAGACAGACAACAAAGTGATCCTATAAGGGTTCTGTTTTTCCTTTGGAGGTATGGAACCCTAAAAATTAGCCCAACATAGGCTTTTAATATTTGAATGGTTTAAGTATAATAATATAATTAATAATATTATGTCATAAATTAAATAGTGTAATAGCAAGTGACTTGAATGTAATAAAAGTACCAATCCAGCTGAGCTCGCAAAAAATTTGCGGAAAATAAATAATATACTACATAATGTACCTACTTAAATACCTACAATATCTACATATGAGTAATAGTGTTAAACTTTTGTATATACAGTCTAAGAAAAGTACCTATAAAAAAAATGGTGTTATTGCATTATAATTAGGTATATCTGTAAGAAACATATAGTAAGTAATTGATGATTTAAATAATACGTTACATTTTTGCAGAGCTGTTAATTGATTTCCGAGATGTAAAGGTATGCGTCCATGCGCTGCGCAATGCCGAGTGTCGACTACATTAGCGAGCAAGTGTGACTAACTCCACCGTAGTGGCGGGCCTGTATAAATAATACCTGTCAGCCGCGAGCGTGAGGGTGCGCCGCAGGGCCGCCAGCAGGGCCTCCTCGCTGCCCGCGCGGCTCTCCATCGCCTACCACGCGTGCAGCCGACACTATTCGTGACTGCGGCTCACTACACTTTAGTTTTCCTCAGTTTACTTTAAAGATAAACAAACTAGCTTCTCGCTGAAATGCGTAACACGCGCACTACACTCGGCCCGTACGACCTTGTTACCGCTAACTGACAATAACAGAGAAAACCTAACTCCAGTCTAAAGCGCCGGGGTTTCTTTGGGAAGATTTCTGCAATTTGTTTATCTTTTAAAAACCAGAAAAAACTAAAGCACACTATAGAACACTCTCACACCCTGGCCTGCATATATTTATGTTTTTCAATAGAACTATCTCCACCTGAATAAGTTTAAACTTTTAAGTACACACATTTAATTTGATATTAATCCTTATAAGTACCTACTTAGATTTAATTTACAGCAATTTAATTTGCGCTGATTAAGCTTAAATGACTTAGGTAATTAGTATGTGGACTTTTCAAGGAAATAATTATGCAGGTGAACTAAGGTCACCAAACCACCGGCAAGCTGAAGCACCTATCAGTGGGCAGGCCTCGCTTGGGCGTGATAGCCATTGGAGCCGAAAAGTCCTAGAGTGTCAGCATACCAGTAAGCGTAGCATGGGACGCCAATATAAAGAAGGTGGCAGAAAGCTGCTGAATGACAAAGGCTGTAGGTAGGGTGTAGTGACACTTACTAGGGAGGGTTCAACAGTGGAGATCCGCAGACTCATAATATGGTGACTAGATATGGACATAAATACATGATAAAATATTTAACTTCTTCAATATACTATTTAATCAACAGGACAGAAATTAAAACATTGCAGTTTTAAATGAATCTCAAATCAGAATAGTAGGAAATACCTATAAGGAAATCTATAGAATATGGTTAGGTATAAACTGAAATGGGTTCTCAATTAGAGTAATTGAGGAGAGTATGTAGAATACTTGTACTAGCTTGCTGCAAGCAATAGGAATATCTATTCATCAAACATGTAAGTATTGTTTTATAAGCTAATTACCATTCGTATTTGTACAGAATTTTTTTTTGTAAATTTAAAAATTCAGTACCTACTTACTACATGATTTAGTATTGATAATAATATTATGATGTCCTTTAAATTTTCTATGCCAGTAAAATTAGATTTTTTTTGTTGAGAATTAGATCATGACATATGTAAGTACGGAGTAGGTACATAAATTATAATTTATAATGTATGAAAGGATTGTAAGAATGCTGTATTTGGATTCAAAAATTGGTAGGTACCTACTCGTAAGTACCAAGAAAGTTATTTTATGTGGAGACTTATTATTTAAATATACTTAATATGTAATAATATTTATAAACATAAATATATGATGGGTTAGCATTTAGTTATTACCACAACACATAAATCTTTTATACTGTACATGTTAAACTAAATGTCACCCTGGATAAAAAGTAACCAAGCATCTAAGTAATAGGAATAGGCACTTAAGTAGCTAATGTACACTGTACAGGAATAAAAAAAGAAAACTTGATAACCAGCCTTATCACATATGTAACATTTGCTCAAGCTCAAAGTCACAAACCATTCCAGTGCTACTTCTCAGTATTAGTAAAGTGTTGAGTAAGTTAGTTATTCTGATGCAGTTAAGTTACAATGTAGTTATTTACTGTATGAATACATGTGGCTAATATCCAATTGTAAGATTATCATTATCACTAACCTTTGACTCTTTTTGTCCACCATCTTTAGTGGTCTTGCTATTTATTAGTTTTTTTTTTATCTAACTGTGGGCTCTGAGAGCCAAAGGAAGAAATGATTATACAATACTAGATGATCCATGCAACTTTGTCTGTGAAATTAGGTTTTTTTTTAAATTCTGTTTTATTTTCCAGGTGTGCTGTTGGCAGTATGAAATCTATTTCTATGCCAAATGTAAACATTGATTCATCTTTTGAGCCATATAAAAATAACAGACAGACACACTATCACATATTGTATACTATAGGTAAGCATTAATTTATGGTAATTACCATAAAATATGGTAAAACCCGTGAGGCAAGATCCAACTTAAACAGCTTATTATGTATTTATACAATTGTTTTATTTTACAGTGTACATGTTTGGAATGGCAATACCATATTTTCTTTCAAGTAAAAGTGACTCTATAATACTCATTGTTGTTACTTGAATGTGATTTCATGGGATTTTAGTGAAGGAAACCATTATGAATAACATCCTGTCCGCAGTGCAGAAGTACCATTGCTTATTTACAAAATGTGACTTATGCAATTTGTGTAGGTTATTCACTGTACAAGGCTGGTGCTCAGCTACAAGCTGTATGACACATGCAAAGTTCCAGAGTGGCTGTTGAGTCTACCAGGCCTCAGAATAGATGCAATATTGAAATTGTTTGTGCAATTGTGTAAGGTACCAAACTACGCAAGCAAGCAATTTTAACCACGAACTCAAAACGCTACAATCATCTTCTCACCTTGTTAAGCTGCTCATGGCTGTTCAAATATTATTTTAATTCACAAAACTTAACAATTCAACATTATTTCGTCAACTCTTCATTACAGGTGGGAAAGTAAGTAGCTGAGTGATCCTAACGTACCATAATATTTAAAACTCAGTGGCGAGTCTAAAATATGTCTAAAAAATATCACATACTTAATATTTTATTTAAAATAATAGGGTCGAAAGATCACGAAATTGAAAAAGGGCACTTTTCGAGGCCAACTCGTCTGACATCTGACAGTGACAACCGATTCACAATGACAATGACACTTGACATAACACGTCAGTCATCACTGACAGTTGACACAACTTTTTTTTTTCTCTCTCTCTCGTCTGGCCTTACAAAGATTTTTTTTTTTCTTCTCGTCTGGCTTTACATAGATTAGCCAATGTCAGATTTGTAGTTATAATTACAAGTTAGGGAAACTAACTATATATTATGTATAAAATAATGAACTTACAAAGATTAGCCAATGTCAAGTTTGTAGTTGGACTTCGTCTGTGTTGGTGTTAGCTGGCGGGCGTGCTCTGCCTTTTTGGAGTGTTTTTTTTGTTAAAACGGGCTGGATAGCGCTCTAAAAGGGTGCCGTGCGTATGTCGCCGAGCGCTGGACGAAATCTCGGTCCGATTTTGGTAACTGGACTAGAGGGGTTATGATGTTAGTAAATAACCTACAACAACACAAAAAATAATAATTATGTACATGTACTTACATAGACACTAGTTACAAATAACTACCTATACACTTGACATTGGCTAATCTTTGTAAAGCCAGACGAGAGGAAAAAAAAAAGTTTGTAGTTATTTCCAAGATTACAAGTTAGGGAAACTTCAAATATAAGTATGGACTTCGTCTGCGCCGGTGCTCGCCGACACACGCACGGCGCGCCTGTGGCCCCTTTAGATAGAGCGCTTCTCAGTCAGTTCCATAGAGTAGGATGTATATAGGGTCCACCACCAAAAACACCAGTAAAACCATAGACTTACGAATTTTCGCTACGCTCAGTAAAACAAAATAAAACATCTCAAAAAGGCAGACGAAGCCCACAGATAAATTAATATGCTAAGTTTTTTATAATTCTGGGCTGTACCTAGTGTCTCCGTATATTGGGTAACTATTACCCAGATATATACCTAAGTATTTAATGATATACCCAGATATGTAAAAAGCATTAGGACATCATATTATCAAGCATATGCTTGATGATATCATAAAATCAGCCAATCAAAACCACCGGTAAATACACCGGAGGGTGCGCTTGTATGTTGTATGCACTGTAAGCTGCCGAAGCAACGCGAGGTGCGAACAGAGTAGGTGCCTACTTTTCACACGGTCATCATCATCATCAGCCTGTGGTCATCCTGTTGGACAATAAATGCCAATAAATGCCGGTATGCCTTTCTTATGCCCACACCCTTCCTCCTCCAGCTTCTTTATGTCATCGGTCCATCGTGCTAGAGGGCGTCCTACACTACACTTGCTTATTCGCGATCTACACTTTAGGACGTTTCGGATCCAACGTCTCTACAACAAGTCTGGCCTGCCCATTGCCACGTATCTAGTGCTATGTACAACAGAAAATATGCTTCGCTTCCGTTAGGGTGCCCCACTACACCTCTATCTTTTATTCAAACATTTTTATCATCATAATCATCATCAGCCTGTGGATGTCCACTGTTGGACATAGGCTGTCCCTAAAGAGCGCCTCCAAACCCGGTCCTTAGCCATTCTCATCCAGCCACTTCCCGCCAGCCACTTTATACCGTCAGTATAGCAGTAGAAGCTTAGGTCTTTGCGTAGTAGTACTTGATTAAATGTCAATAGATGGCGCCAAAACAAAAATTGCCGAAGGTAAAATCAATCTGCATTCAATCATTATGACAACCGCAATTATTATGATTGGCTGAGTTTATAATACTCGGTGCAAATTGTGTGTACTTTGTAATTTGTAACCAAGCGTCGAAGGTGATTGCGATCGTCTTGTCTCTTGCTGTCATTTTATCTTATCTGTCCTCCGCAAGGAATACACTACACTCGAACGATAGGTCCACCGTGATGGCGCCGCTGCCGCTGCTGGTACACCAACGCCAGCAACACCGAGAAGCGTGCCCGCTTTTATACTCTTGGAAGTGCGAGAAATGAAACGCCAGGGTCGGTCGACAGTTATTTTAATTTAAAATTTCAAAAAAGCAAATACAATAATAATCTCCGCATGACTCGTCTCATAAAGCTTTACAAGTAAGTAAGGTGTACATCGGCTGTACGATACAATAAATATAATATAACAAACAGTGAAACTCCGGCGCTGCCAGTGTGCGGCGCGTGCCTCTCCCTCGCTCTTCCTCTCCCCCTCTACTTGTCCTTGTCTTCCGCCTTCCTGCCCAGCGGCACCGCCGCCCGCACCCTGCAATGAGCAAAGCTTGAGTTAGCTACATAAACCGCCTTGATAATGCTTAACACAAAATTAAATCAGAGGTATAAATCTCATGATTTAGATCATGTAGAGTCATGTAGAGTCGCATCGGTAAGACGAAGGAGTCGCAATTCTTACTGTATTTTTAATATTTATGCGCGATAGCGAAATAATTTAGTCGATTGTATCGATTGTTCTCGATGCTTCTCGGTGGGTTTCGGGAATGAGCTCGGCGCGAGCTGCGAGTCCATTGACTCGGCATACTCGAAACAATCGAAAATATCTCGATTGTTTTGTGAAAGAGCGAGAGAATCGTTGACTCTATTGAAGAATACCTTTATTGCGATTCTTTCGATGGTTGAAACATTTATGAATCGCGCATCGTTAATCTGTAGCAGTTTTTCTTTAATTTGCAATTAACTTAGGAGTCGGTAAAGTAGTGCAGTAGGTACGTACTTAGCTGAGATCTCGTTAATCTTGGAGCGCGCCAGCTCGAGGTTGGCGTCCACCTGCGCCTTGTTCATCTCGTACGCCTTGGGCAGCGAGAACAGCGCTATCCACGCTGCAACAGGGAAACCACGTGATCATGTACCAACACTATGTCACCAGTCACTGCGCTCATCGTTGAATACAACTAAATAACTAAAAATAACAAGTGGTCGGATTGGACTGCAATTTGGCATGCAGATAGCTATTATCACGTAGACATTCCTAAGAAAAGATTTTTTTTTAACTGGTTAGTAGGTAAATGCTTTTCTTTCTGTACACTGTAAGCATTGAATCCTATCTGGGTATAGGTGTAGTATTGAATCCCAGGAGCGCGAAAATTTTCATTGGAAAATATGGTTTTAAGGAATGCAAAATGGAAACCAACACAGACATGGCAAAATTTTCCAGGTCCTTTTTGTCTGAGCCCACTGTCATGTTCATTTAATGAAGAGCTCGTGATTGTAACGAATGCGCCAAAAACATTACATATGATCCTAACAAGGTTTGGTGCAGGTAGGATACGGTATAGATGTGACCATGAAGTTGTTGGAGCTTACCGAGGATGATGAGCGTGATGCCGTTGAAGCAGGCGCCCACGTAGGTGAGGCACCACAGCAGCACGCCGAACTTGAGCGAGTCTACCAGGTCCTCCACGAGGAACAGCCTGCAATCGTAAGCAATGAGGGTTCTGTATTGCGCAGGGAGATCAGCGACCGATGCCAAATCAAAGGCTCTAAGCTTTTTTATCAGACTACGAGAAAGCCATGGCTTATGCTTACAATGCTTAAAGGATTTTTGGGAGCGCGCTTGCGTGATATACGCCTACTCAGTTTTGCTCGAAAGTACGCAAATTGCAGGAAACAAAGATGCCAGAAGGGCATTCTAAATTTTAGCGGTTCGGTTGAATAAAGTAGCTCTTTAGACCACTGTGTTATGAGTGTATCAACCTGTTCCGTTACCGTAACTTGATTATTTACACTTTCAAAATTTCGCGCCACCGAGGTACCATCGACATTAACACTTCGAAATAGTGCAATGACAGCACGCAGCTCAATTAGCTGTAATGCTCGTCGTGCTGTCATCTGTCACCGACGACATCACGGTCAACGGCTATTTGAAAAATATCGCAGCGCGCGCGCGTCTCGAACGAAAAACAACAAAATCCTAGCAAGAATCCCTGGATCCAGGAGGAAATTCAGCGAGTGCAAGTGGCAGAATAAGGTGCGTACGTGCATTATAACTGTCATTGCCTATTTCAAAGTGAAACATCGTGATCGTAGATCTCACAGATGTAATCTCCAATGTAGCCGGCCACCGAGCTGCGAGTTGCACAACAACCTTTATGACAGACATAATAATACCAATAAGATCGGTAAGGGTTGTATAGGTATTCTGGGAAACGGGGATAGTCAAGTACTTAGTTAAGACGTCGGCCTCTTTGTCGGGCAGTATGGGGTTCGCTCCCGGGCACGCACCTCTTAACTTTTCGGAGTTATCTGCGTTTAAAGCAATTTAAGTATCACTTGAACTGTAAAGAAAAACATCGTGAACAACCCTGCATGAGATGAGCACAGAGCCGTGCTCGGTAGTGAGCCGGCGATGGGTGGTGTACCTGCGTAGCTCATTGAGTGCAGCGTTGAGGTGTGCGGTGGCGGCGGCCGCGAGCGACTGCGCGCGCTCCGCCGACACGCTCAGGTCTTTCTCCAGCAGCCATCTGAAACCATCCACCACACTCCTTACTACACAAACCAATGGATGTAGAATTACCTAATACCTAGGAGATTTGCTATAAGCGCTTCAAAAACGGCCCAAAAGAGGTGAAAGGTGGCTTTCAAAGATGGTTTGATTTATATTTTTATAAATCAAATACAATACAAGTGTAAATTAAAAATTTATAACACCCCCGACAAGTGAAGGTTGCAGTAACTAGAAAAGAGCTGATAACTTTCAAACGGCTGAACCGATTTTCTTGGATTATAGCTAAGAACACTCTCGATTAAGCCACCTTTCAAACAAAAAAAACTAAATTAAAATCGGTTCATTAGTTTAGGCGCTACGGTGCCACAGACAGATACACAGATACACAGACACACAGATACACAGATACACACGTCAAACTTATAACACCCTTCTTTTTGGGTCGGGGGTTAAAAATCGGTTCAGCCGTTTGAAAGTTATCAGGTCTTTTCTAGTTACTATAACCTTCACTTGTCGGGGGTGTTATAAATTTTTAATTTACACTTGTTAAACTTATTGCTTAGACGTTATGTTTTATTTTTGTATTACTTGCTCTTTTAAAAAAATTGTCCCACGTTGCTGCAATCTAAAGTTCAGGGTTATCTAACACGAGCATGAACACGCTAAATGATAACTATCGCAATACACTCTCTGAACACTAAAATATAATAATAATCAAAGAAAAGACAATTGAGTTCGCGATCGGAAAGCAAATTAATTTTGGTAGCATAGCAACTTAAAATTGAAACAGACAGTTCAATCTGAACAAACACTCTTGTGTTTGTTCAGAAACTCTCAACAAGTGTTCCGCTGGGTTGTCTTGTGTAACAACAATTTGCACACGTTTTGCCCCATAAATTATACGACTTAGACGTTTAATCAAGAAAGTTAAAGAAAGGTTTTTCATTTTAGCAGGTGAGGGAGGTGCCCAAAAATGTTTTTGGGCACGATGCTGAATAAAAAGCGACAATGGGGTCTAGGTGGGAAGTGGGAACGCGCTCATCTACAAGATGCGTATTCACTTTTGCCTTGAAGGTATTTAAGAGGTTATATACGTGGCAGGAAGCACGGATGCCGGAAGAGCATTCCACACCTTAGCAGTGTCAGAAACGTTGAACAAAAACGTTTCGTGCGAGTGGACTGGATGTCGACCTCACAAGCATGCCAACGTTCGCGGTTCACGGTCTGCACAGAGTGTCACGTAACGTGACAGTTGACGGACAAGCTTAGAGCCTCAATAGCTCAACGGTTAAGGAGCAGACTGCAAATTCTCGTTTCACTATTGTCGTACCTACTCCTAGCACAAGTCGAAGGGATATTCTTTTCAACTCACTTGAAAGGATGCCCCTCGTTGGTCTTCTGTACGGCCTGCAGCACGTTCTTGTAGATGCGGAAGGCGACGGCGGCGGACAGCGCCAGCAGCGAGCTGTAGGCCAGCACCGACACCACGGAGCAGCACGCCAGCGCCACCAGCAGCGCCAGCCCCGCGCCCAGCGCCGCGCCCGACCGCGCCGCCGACCGCCAGTAGATCAGGGATTCCACTGGAAACCAAATATAAATCTTCTTAGACCCATATCCTTCAAAATCACTTCAATTCACCCTCCCTTGACTGTAGCTCATACCAAACTTTCTGGCCGCGCTAGTCCTATACACTGTTATGACATTCAGCTTTTGTAATGGATACCGTGAGCGAGTGAATTTATTACATTTGCTGTTATGCTAATCTTTCTTAAGAAAACTTCTATCTTGGTGTCACTTGCGGAAAAAAGTCAGTTCTAAAGTCTTTACCTTTTGGGTGGAACAATATAAAAGAGCATAACTGGGTGACATCATATTATGAACACGACAAAAAGTTCAGCGGAATGTTGGGCAACGGGCGGGGCACCTGCTCCCACACATCTTCTACAAGTTCTAAATTGTAAACAGCCAGAGTGTTTGGTGCGAGCTTTATAATACACTTAATTTCTTTTCTAAAACTAACTAAACTAACTAATAACTTTTCAGCCTCATTCGCAATGACATTGAGGATACTCATAACATCATTAAACATAGTATTTTTAGCGGTTGCTCGGCCTATTTGGATGTGTTATACCACAATCGGAGATAAGATTAAATCTTGAACATAACAATTATTGTAGATTTTTCATGATAAAGAAATTTCTAACATTGCGATTCAGGAATACAAACTCCAAACGTACTTAGTTACGTCCGAAATGTGTCCGATACATCATAATATTATCATCCTGAACTATTGTAAGGACAGTAATTATTATTGTCCTCTAAACACCAAAAATTAATTAACAAGATTTCCTAAACAATAAGTGACTCTAGGTTGAACGACATACCTATCCAGCTGGTAAATGATGGATGCAATTGATGGCAAAAGCCGAAAATATAACATGATGGCGCTATTTAACAGAGGTTTATGATCAACATTGAATGCTTATACGATGCGGATGCAACTACAGTGAAGAAGTAGTAAGTACCTAGTACAATTTAAGTGATAAAAAATTTATGAACACAAATGAATAACGTGCTATAAAAGAAAAAGAATATCCATTTTAAGAGGAGACCCGTCCTCAGTAGTGGGCCAGCGAGGGGTTAATCACGATGATGAAGCTATTAAAGAAAATGAAAACGTAGCAGATTTGCAAGTAAATGTGTAGTTTCAGTAGCATTAACATATTCAATGATTATGTTCAGGTGATAACTTTCGTTTCATCGGCGGTAGAATGCTCCGAGGCGCCTAATAGAGTGGAACTCCCAAGACTCCATACACGAGGTGGATCATTGCACACATTTTTAGATCAATCTGAATAGCTATAAGTAATTGAAAAAGTCAGTGTAGCACCTCTTTTTTAGGGTTCCGTACTTCAAAAGGAAAAAAGGAACCCTTATTATTAGCATAACCTCGTTGTCTGTCTGTCTGTCGTGTCTGTTTGGGGGAATCAAAACCTATAGGGTATTTCCCATTGACTTAGAATCATGTCAGGTAGACTAGCAATGTCTTGTTGTACAAGTAAAGGAAAACATTCGCAAACCGTGAATTTGTGGTTACGACACAAAAAAAAAAATAGTGTGACTTATCAAAAAATTAGTTTACTAAATGACATCAAGATAGCGCTTCCGTCATTAGCTTGCAGTGTTGTTACAGCTGTTGGAGCGATAAAGCCGAGCTTACATTACGAATTAAGCGGCGTGAAATTAGTTTCATTAAACAGTTAATTATTAATTTGTATGGAATTAAATTCATAAGCAAATTCAGGTGTAAACGTCTAATTTCGTGCGTACTTATATAAATTAGTTGCGTGAGATTAATCTCAACATGCATGAAAGTAACTTCGTAATGTAAATTCCGCTTATATTTTTATCATACTGGTTACCTACACATATTGCAGAGTCAGATAATTAATTATGTAATGGAAGCTCGACTGACAGCTTTAGCGACCCCACACCGGACACCGGTCATCGTCTAAATAATTGTCTACATAATATTAAAGCATAAGTAGGTATCTACTGGAGCTACGGATGAACGAAATAAGGCATTCGGAGAAATTTTATTCTAGAGAATGCAGACAAAGTTTTTGATCCACGTTTTACGAATGTATGTCGAGTCGATGAGTTTAATTATTTCAAAGATAATACCCCTTAAATGTAAAAATGTTGTCACCATATTTTACAGTGAAAGTTAGAAAAACAGTCAATTGAGTAACACCTATGGCACTGTTCAATGAACGTATTAAACTCTACTTCAATAATGCGATTAAACGGACGTATCGACATTCAATATAGTTCTTAGACTTTACAAAAACCTGAACATCTCCAAACAAATAGAAATGTTTTGATTGAAATTCCACAAAGCGCGTTTGAATTTACCAATGACAACATGTACTCCTTAAGTTCTCATCGCAATTATTTTAATACAATCTATAATCTTCCATGTTCAGATGATTCAGATTTCATAACCCGTTTACATCGATGCCCGTTGGAAACAACATGGCACCGCCCGCGCCAGCGATCCTAACGTTTTACAGGATTCCAATAATATTCTGCCAAACGATTATGAGCTATACGATATTAAATCACTAAATTCAATATTATAAATTACCTAAACTCTATCACTCAAGTAAGATTCTTTTCCAAACTATCCAACTACAATAGACAAAGTGACTAAAAAGTTACACGTAAGTAACTCGTAGGTACACCAAAAATATCCGTCATCCGAACTGAATAAACACTAGGTAAAAATCAAAAATATGAATGAAACTCAACTTAAAAATAATCAAGCAATATAAAACACGACAAATAAAGCAGATCTCATGAACGTTAATAACCGTAATCTTTAGCCATCGTTTTTAATACAATATGTTGTCCACGTAGACCCGGGGCTCCGTCAACACATAACCTGTTCGATCACACAAGCACTTCACTGACAATTCCGAACTGAGAGAGCCTCCTGGTGGTTCTGCCAGGGGATTTAGAGTCGTGGGGTGGTGGTCGGAAGGTACCTGGTCCTCGGGGCGGGAGGTCTGCGTTCTGTGCGGAGTGGCGGGGCGACTGTCGGGGGCGCGCCATGGTGACCGAGTGGCGAGGCGGAGGCGCCGCATGGCTGCGGCCTGCGACGCGGTGCCACGCCGCGCTACCTTTCTACACACGTCACCAGCCCGCTACTGACACCATGATGTTCAAACTTACGGGATGTATGGTTTTTTTTTTAAATAGCAAGCAGGCGGGTCACCATGTGTTAAGTGATTACCACCGCCCATGAACATCTGCGTTTGCCGATCCACACTTGGCCAGTCGGTCAGTGTGGCGGACTAGGGCCTAAACCCAACTCATACTGAAAGAAGACTGTGCTCAGTAGTCAACGGGCAATGGGTAGATCTTAATAACGATGAATATTTACAGCAGCAGAGAAACCGCCAATGCGTGGCCGGCCTTTCAGAAATTTGTTGACCCGCTCCTTGAATTACCCCATGTTGAAATCTAGCGAGGACACTGCCGAAGGGTATTGGAATCGACGATTTGCATGTGCGTGGAAAAAATATCTAACACAACTGGCGGAAGTGCACCAGGCACCCAGGTAGTGAGGGTGAAATTGCGTATGGTGGCGTGCGGTGCGATTGTAGAAAAAAGAGAGTGGAATCATGGTTGCAAAATATTATAAACAAACTCTTTACATAAGACATTTCCTCGGAGGAATTTATTTTCGGATCCTATCGAAGCCTGACCTTATCTACATAACATCCAAAAATCACAGATTACTTACTTAAAATTACATAACAAATAAGGGACAAAAATTTTGATTTGTCGAAAGTAACTAAAGTAAAATAAATTATGTTGAATAAAAATACAAATAAATATTCTACAATGAAATCAAAGATTATATAATATATAATCAAAGATTATATAATATGTTGTTGCATACTATCTCAACTATCTTTTCATTCTGATGTGAGCTATCAATAATAGTAATAAGACAAATATAACACGAAACTCTGCAATACGAAATAAATTAAGATAAACCCTTATCTCTAGCTACTAATATGAAGAACAATAAGCAGCCCAAAAAGCAATTAATGAATCATACAGATTAAAAGTTAATTTTGTTGTTTTAAGAGCGAATAATAAAGGAGCCTCTTAAGAATCTTAAGATAAATAAATATCAAGAGTAGGTACAATATGCAGCTCCGACGATTGGGAACGGGTTCGAACTCAAGTGTACTGAATGTAACCACAGGCTGACCTTCCCCGCGAGCCACGGCCACGAGGTCAAAGACTTCTCCTGATTAGATGGATATAAGCAGTTATAAGCCACTAGCTTATGCCATTAGCTTTGTCCGCGTGGACTACACAAATATCAACCCCTATTTTACCCCCTTAGTGATTAAATCGAAAATTCTTTCTTAGCAAATGTCTACGTCATAATAGCTATCTGCATGCCTTTCATTCCGGTCAGTCCAGCAGTTTGAGCTGTGCGTTGATAGATCAGTCAGTCACCTTTTATATATTTAGACCGAGCCAGGAATGTCTCGATGTATTCGTAGCAGACAGTTCCCCTACACATATTTGACGTGAACTTGCTACTTCACACTCCAAAAAATATATCAATAAAATACTTATACAGAAATGCAACACATGTCATAAGATAAGCAAGAAAACATACACACACAACATAGATAAGTCTCGAGTTGTGAGAACGAAAAGAATAATGAAGAAGAGAAAAGAAATCTAATGAGAAAGCTACTAAATAGTAAATTGCGAATGTAAAGAACTGGACAAAACTAATGACAACCAAACGTTTAAACAGGCTCTGATTATTGAAAATAGGACAATGGCACGAAAAGCAAAAGAAACTTAGAAGTGACACAAGATAAACAAGAAAGATACACTTCACACATTACCAACTAAAAGGAAGATAAGTCAGAGTCGCTTCGATAACGGGATTAGTGTGTGAAGCCGCAAGATAAAAGGAAATCTAATGTTACCCGGCTATGAACTACGAATGACATTAAAGTTTTCGATAAATAGGGGCTTGGACTGTAGTAATAAAATGATGTGATGTTTTGTACAGCGGTAGTTCATGGGCCAAGAATTCAATATTAAAGAGAATAATTAATTAAAAATCATGATTTTACTTTATTTTTAACATAAATCATTATAACGTCACGCTATAGGAAGGCGATCAATGACGTCACAAAGCGATAAACGACAGATATTTTCAAATTTTTAACATTAAAAAAAGTAATTTCTGCGGGAAAATATTTTTAGCATCTTTTTAGCCCCCGACCCAAAAAGAGGGGTGTTATAAGTTTGACGTGTGTATCTGTGTGTCTGTGTATCTGTGTATCTGTCTGTGGCATCGTAGCGCCTAAACGAATGAACCGATTTTAATTTACTTTTTTTTGTTTGAAAGGTGGCTTGATCGAGAGTGTTCTTAGCTGCTATAATCCAAAAAAATTGGTTCAGCCGTTTAAGAGTTATCAGCTCTTTTCTAGTTTTCTTGTAGAAAAGAAGGTTAGATAACCGTTAGGTTCATAATATTATGTCAATTGACAAATGTCAAGCTGTCAAGATGGACGCGATGGACGTTGCCTAAATACATAATTATTTATTTGAAAACGAGGTTTTGGAAAACTCAGATCGTAGGCGCGGAATAGTCCAAGAAAATCAGTTCAGCCGTTTGAAAGTTATCAGGTCTTTTCGGTCTTTTCTAGTTACTGTAACCTTCACTTGTCGGGGGTGTTATAAATTTTTAATTTACACTTGTTAGTTATGTACCTAAGCAATAGGCTGATGGGATACTGTTCATAAAACAGTCCAAGGCCCTAAAGCGAATGGACGGAGCTGAAGATAACCAATTTTTATTAAAACATGCTCGTAGAAAGGATGCATAAGATAATAAAAATAGAAAGGCATAAGAAAAAGTAACAACTTAGAATTTATAATTACATACACTATGTAATATAGAAGCTCGTAGCTTTTCAAAAGCCTGGTACCAATATTATCTCATACTGGGGGTTTAGTATATGTATAAACCGGAACGAAATCGGGCACGTCAACTAGCATTAGATATGAATTATGATATGGAAGTAGAACCTACGTACTTAGTAGATGATAGTGTTAGGTATTAGCTAAATAACGCTTGCTTAGTAAAAAAAAAAACTTTATACGCGTGTTAAAGCCGAAGCCCTACTGCAGCTGCGATCGACTCATGACATTACAAAACGCACGCACGTCGACCGACACGACTTTTGTAGAAACTCCGACGAGTTTTAAACCCTCTTGCCGAAGTGTAAGGGTATGCGAAAATCGAAAGTTGCCATGGAGCTTTCGGATATAACAAAAAGTCAACGACAGATAATTTGTAAAGTACTTTCATCAATTCAGTGGTACCTACAGTGGTGTAGGTCAAGTGGCGGAGTGCCAAATTACTTTCATATCTAGCAACAGCTAGTTAGTACGTGTCTATACGTCTCTCGTTATCAAATGAAAACTTCAGTTTTCTAGTCATTGTATTAAAGAATGAATATGAAGAAAGTTTGATCTGACACCAATTTACCGTTTAAGTTAAAGGACCAGCAATAAGTAACAAAGAGAGCTGACAATAAAGCTGTAGGATTACTGATTAAAATGTTTCAACTACAATAAAAGTTTGCAGTTATTAATGAATGATGAAGAATCTGTATTTATCGATGCTGTTTAATTTGGTTTTATGCGTACAGTATTAAATAATAAATGAAACTAACACATAATAAAAGGAGTGCCAAAATAACACAGTATAATTTCATTTCCTTCAAAATATAAAATTGTGTAAAATGTTGATCCCTATAAGCAAAAAAGCAACCTCATATCAATTTTAGAATACTAAGAGTATGTATCTACGACGATGTTATACCTACCTACACCACAGCTTTATCAAAATACTCCTAGAACAAAAATAGCCGTATGCCAAAGTTCTCAGATAAAATTCTCTCAAAGAAAATAGTTGCAATCGACGAAAGCACACAAGTTCCGTTAAATAAATAAGAATTCCAAGTACTGTGAGCAGTGAGCAAACAGTTTCAAAATTCAAAGAACACTCGAACAAAATGTAGATGAAACTACAATAACATTATGATGATCGCAGTTATAGTTAGGAAAAGCTCCGCAAATTCAGCAAATGACAACGATTGCAAATAATCTTCTACTTGAGGCCTTTACTTGAGGCCTTTTGGCTTTAATGCTCTAAGAGTTAGCGGCGCCGGGATAACCAACCCCTTACGTATAACTAACTGGTGATGTGTGGGGACAACTTTTCTTTAGTTCTTTCTTTTCTTTCAATGGTCTCAATGTTACAATCAGCACAACATACCTGATGAAGTAGTCAGCGTCGTTAGCTGGCGCAATCACTCGCGCCGTGCGTCGTGCCAAGACAAACAGGCAGGCGTCCACTGTGCTGACGATTTTGCATGTTAGTGACCTTTGTTATAACTGCCTACTGCCCGACATAAAGACGCATCAGTCGATCAATTTTACCCAATAAAATCATGGAATGCATGTCATTATCTTTATCTATACCAAATCTATTGAACATCACAGATTCTCGATTTGCCCTTGGAAGGGTGAACTCAAAATATTCTGTGTAGTGTAGGTACCTACCTATTTTGACTTACAAGGTTGGAACCACAAAATTCTTGATTGTGAAATTTTAAAAGTGATGAGATAACAAAAATCATGTTAATACAGGAGTTCTGTTAAATGAACCATATGTATTCCATTACAAGGCATTAACTAGGTACCCATTTTAAGCTAAAGTGAAACTAGATTTTAGTCAAGCGTTAACTTGCCATAGATAAAGTAAAAGTTTTCGCTTATGATAAAACAAACATCTTAACAGAAACAAGTGAAAAGCATATAAATAAACAAAATTTTAAAATTGCTCTTAACAATCGTGAAGGCGCCGGCATAAATTAAAGTCTTGAAGTAGTTTTGTCAGATCGATGTTGCAAGTTAATAAGTCGAACCCTGTGTAATATCGTCCAAGTTATTTGAGCAAATCCGAGTTTTATATTATTACGTTTTTAGGCTATATGTTTCACACCAAAAAACCCAACACTGCAGTGTTTGATTACATACAAAGTAAAAACAATGGAATAGGTAAATAAACGATACATTCGTTAGACGATATCAAATTACGGAAAAAGGTTCAAATATTTTTGTGTGTTCAGGTATATGATACTGTACCCACAAGGTATGAGAAAGTAACATTGCCTTCTAAAAAGGGATTGTAACATGAAATTTACTACCACTATAATATCATCTTACAAATCTAACAATTCTGACCATCAAAAGGAGTAAAATACTTTGATTTAAATGATTTGAGTTTGAGTTTGAAAATGTAATATACCGTATAAAGATCAGTAGACAGTAACGTAGTACAGTTAAATAATAAATTACAAAGACATTATCAGTTAATTATTCAGATAGTGGCGTAGGTACAGTGAAATGGTAACAGTAGTTGGTGATACTCGTTATCTCAGGACGTTGCCACTGTACACTGTAAAGCAAAATTTAATACCTCCGTTGTTTATAAATAAATATATTAGTTGAAAGATAAGTTATCTCTTTTGAAATAAAATGACCATTGACAATAATTGACATACAGATTTTATGGGCACAACCATAAATTTCATGGTAATTTTAGTTGAAATGGACTATACGCTGGAGTCAAGACTGAACTGAACTATGTTCTCAACAACTCAAAAAGTTTCACGGATCGAGCTTTTGCAAATAGGTATTGACGTAAACAATCTTTAAGAAAAATAATAGATTCAGAAAACTTAGAAACGGGAAATTGGAAAATGCTTAAATTGTTGAAGATATCGAGCGGAAAGTTTCCATTTAAGTGATAAGTTGAGGAGGTTGAAAGCTAGCGTCATGTGGCAAAATGTGAAAAATAATCGCAGGTGAAATAGCAGGAAACCTCTAGTATGACAACTGACATGGCGACTCGGAGATCACGGTCAATGTTATCAGCTCACACGCATTATGCTGTAATAACTGATAATACAAATTGCTGTGCACATTAGAAACGACCTTACGTAACAATATGTGAGTAGGTATACATGTCCCTACTAGGTAGGTACATCTACATCATGTTTTGTAACATTCGAGATCCAAAATATAATGAGACGTTGATTTAAGAGATAATGGGGCATTAAGTTGATATGTTGAAAAGAAGAAGAGATAAATTTTATTATTAGAGAAGGATGATACCGTGTTTTGAATTTTGTAAGATTACTGAGGTGTCATAAATTGTTTCGCCAGAATAAATGACACAATATAATTTGAATCAGTGATAATATTCAGGAAACATAACATACGAACCCAGCTTAACGCAGCATTGAAACAGGAACTTTTTATGGTGCTATCTAGTAAAAGTGTCACTCAGAAAAACAGGTATTATTTATTATCTCAGGTATATCGAATTATTGGAATGTCCTCCCAAAACCTACGCAAAATAAAAAATAGGTTCAATGCGATCAATTTTTGAAAATAATCTTACACTAGGTATGTTAACATAGATTTATCGTAGGTAGTAACCTAACTTCTAAGAAGCTTGTCAGAAATACCTAGAGATAGGAATGAGGCTCAGTATCTATCAATGCGAAGATGGGCCGACGAAACACATTATTGATAATTTGTTACCTACTTAGATGACATGATATTTTTTCCATCGACTATGTATAACCTGGGTGAGTCAGTTGAAAACATCCCCCCTCCGCTTATGTGATTACGGGCTAATAAGGCTCTGTTTAATCAACAAAAATATACTAGGGGCAAAGAAGAATAAAAAAGCCATGATTCTAATAAAACAAGTAGTCGTTTTGAACAGCACAATAGAGAAGTGACTGAAAGGCGATTCAAAAGGCCGTGTGCAGTGAGGCGGCGCCGCCAACCCAACACGGAATTGCCTAGATCGATACGCGACCATGCCTGAGTGACACTGTTGACTAGCTGTCGGCTAGCTCGAGCTACACACCACCGACCACAGCGAGTCAGCGAGCCACCTACTACCTATCTCATACGAAAATAATGACGTGTGTTTTGAAAGGTCGACCAAGTTTTTTGCTGCGCCTCGCGATAGTAGAAACGTTAAACGTTCTTAGATCCATTACTTATACTTAACGAAATTACATTGATTAAATATGTGAGTACCTAGATAGCAAAAAAGCCCTTAAAAAGCTTTCGATGACGATACGCCACTCATAGAGCCTGCCTTTATAAAAGGCTTATCAAATTAAACCGCATTTTGAAATTAGATAATAGACAATGAATCGCAAAAAAGCCTTTAAGTTTTGTTTCATCTCACGGTGAACAATTTAATGTATTTACCACTAATCATCAAGTGTGTGTAGTACCGTGTATTCGTAGGTGTTCCAAGTCCCTATTATTTGAAGAGTTAGTAGGAACTGAAACTTAATTGGCAGACGATAACAAAAGACCGTGTTTAACGATGCGGCAACACGTCAATGCAGAAATAACACGAAAGATTTACGAGACAATGGCTGACACTGACACAAAACAGGTTGAAATGAAACTAACCTCCCACTAGACTAGACCTAACACAATGTAGGAAATGTTTTAATGTGACAGGCTTGCGCTTGACGACAATCATGCTTCAAAAAGCAAAGATGTCTACGTCGGAGCGCCCTTGCCTAAAAGATGCCTATTTAATTTTAATATGGATGAATTTAGGTAAAACGTGGCAGAAAATACGGATGCCAGAAGGGGCCTTACCTTAGCGGCTCGTATCAGAAACGTTTAGCAAAAACGTTTCGTGGGAGTAGATTGGACGTCGACCTCATAATGATGCCAACGTTTCTCGCTTTTCTGTGGTAGAATGGTGAAAGAGGCACAAGGAACAATTTCCTGATTACACTCTCCAAAATAAATTCAATAAAAGACCGATAAGCAAGCGACATATTAATAACCCAACGTCTGGCTTCTCAAGCCAGAAGGTTATAGAGCCTCTGGTTTTTCCACTTCAAATTGAACAGGCTAGTTCAGAGTTCTTCAGGCTTACAAAGTTACAACACTAAATAGAAATACAAATTAAAAGTCAGAAACAATTGGGAACGAATGAAAAGGCGCTTTTCAAAACGGCGAGCTCAGCGAAGCGCCGCGCCGCGGTGTCAACACGACAACACAATTCAAACGGGACAGTAGACTGCTGTCACTGCTGGATAGGTTACAACAAGGGGAAAGTAGCTATACACAATTACTGTTTCTGAGGTCTCAATTATAGGATAGAGGGTTAGAATGTAAGGGTTTAATTTAGATTGTCTGTCTCCAGAGTTTGAGCTAAATATTTCTGAGCCTTTTGTTGCGATAATATCTTAATTGGTTAAGTTGCCAAACTAACTGGGCTGCAGCCAAGAGTTTTCTTTCTGGAAACAAACAGACTAGATTCTATCAAGGGAAAACATTTTAGGTCAATGGAAAAACAATAAAATCATAACCTTTCCGTTCGGCTTTGCCGTAGTCGGGTAAAAAGACTAGCCAAATACATAAAATCGCAACTGCGGGTAACACATGGGATTATAAAGATCGATACGGCTTACATTTGCCAACTGAGATTACAGCGACGACAAAAGGTAGTAATTCCACATCTACATCGATGGACAGAGACGGACCGTGAGTTTGTTGGGCCCAGGTACACTACACTGGTAGGTAGGCTACACTGGGCTAGTATTAATTGGGGGCCTGCCTAATTGTATAATCAACTAATTGCCATTTCAAGTACTAGGTACACGGTATAGGAAAAAAATTAACGCAAACTCTCTGCATTTTTGTGGTGCAAACGGCAAATTCCTTTATTTGCTCATTATTTGTTAAAGCACAATTTATGGAAAGAACTGATAAATTATTCAGTCGGTATAATTCGTGTTGACCTTCTGCTATTTTTTTAAAATTTAAAATTTACAATGCAGTCCATTTTATCTTCAATCGGGGTTGGGGCCCTTTAAATCCACGGAGCCCTCGGCTGCAGCCCAAAAAGCTTTTATATAGATCCGCCCCTGTCGATGGACAGCGATTATAAAGGGCGAAAATCAAAAATGAGTCAATCAAGAAAAGAAGAGAAAGTTAACGTCCAACGTGAAGGTAAGGAAGAACACTTCAATTGAATGACGCATCAAGTTGACGGTGTTGATGAAGTAATTGAATTTCATACTACAATCGTACAATCGTCGTAACGTGCGTAAAGAAACACTTTACAGTTCACGTGCCTTCTGTTTTGTGAATGGACGATGCGTATTGTGTACGCAAGCCATTGATCACGTGTATGAATAAATCTACGTAAGAAAAACATTATTATCAGAGTACTGAATAACAAAGAACAAGAAAAGGAATCTTTTTTATATGTACTCACATACAAGTTAGGCCTCGACTACAATCTCAGCGGTGCTAACTAATGATGCAGTCTAAGATGGAAGCGGGCTAAGCTGGAAGGGGTATGGCAGTTTTTTATTAATATCATCAATACAAAGAAGAAACTGAGTTAAAGTCAAGAGACATTATGAATGTTACAAAATGTAAACCTGTCTTGAAAACAAAATGAAAGTTTGGAGTGGAAGCATAACGAAAGGTCGTTTAAAACAAACAACAAAACGCGGTGTCATTAATATATGCCCCTAATCTCGTCATCTAATCAATTCTTAAACAGTCAACTATTCTCGGCACGTACGAGACGGCAAGAATACACCGAACTAACCTGTGAATATAACCGGAGCCAAAAATACAGTAGCAAACGTTGACACTGCGTACATCATCATTGAGATGCTACAATGTAAATGGAAGTATTTCAAAATTCTTGTCACATTGTTCGCAAACGGGGATTAGGAAAAAAGAGGGTTCTTGAAATGGAATGAACTGTATCAATGAGGGTTCTTGACATGTAGGATTTGTCCTACCAATGATATGTGAAGACTGAAGACTATCACCGATTTGGAAAGATTCTACTTTCAGATTCTACTAAGACGAGTTGGCAAGAAACTTAGCAACTAAATAGCAAAATGTTACAGTGTATAGATGTTCCCTGTTCTTTATAGAAACTGCCTATTCTTTTACTGGAATTTGGAATGTTTTGAATAATAAAAAAACTATGATGATTTTTGGCCTTAACAAAATCCCTTTCTTGCACACGTTGATAAAACTATATGGAATGATTTCAAATTGTAAGTCACGAAAAAATCTCTGAAGCAAACCAATGAAAAATGAATTTTGCCAATACTAGGATAATTGATTACCTCTGTGTGACCTTTCCTTAAACTGATAAAATCTAAACAAACTTGATATATCGGAGATGGTAGAAAAAAAACCAATTCATGCGATTTAAAATGTAAAATTAGCATCTTGAATGTGTGTTGAATAAAACAAATAGCAAGCAAATGCTGCTGTGGCCTGTGACATTAGCAGACAAACTAAAGCTAAATAGAAATACAATGGGAGGCGAGACGAGTGCGGTAAAAATATCGCTCAACACGCCCGGCGGCCGCCACCGGCGAATGTTTTCCTAATGTGAATCCCAATTATACGGATTCAACTAATTAGAAAAGTGCGAATCAGACTGGCGCACTGAAGGTTCCGTACTCGGATATTTTTCCGACATTTTACACGATAAATCAAAAACTATTATGCATAAAAATAAATATCTGTTTTTAAATGTTGTTTGTGTTAATGGTTCAGATACAACCCTTCCATATGATACCCATTGCTATATATCTTACTTTAAAAATTGCAAATACTAATTTGTTCATGAACACGTTTTTTTTTTGTGATGTAAACACTAAAGGAACCACACGGTTTTCGGATTTTTTTTCTTTACTTATACTATAACACTTACCTACCTGCCAATTTCCATGATTCTAGGTTAACGGGAAGTACCCTATAGGTTTTCTTGACAGACACGACAGACGGACAGACAGACAGACAACAAAGTGATCCTATAAAGATTCCGTTTTCCCTAAACGGTTACTATAAGAAAATATGGCAGAACATTTCACTGTTACATTGTAAAAATTGTAATCTGTTGGACAACGCTCAGTCTAAAGTTTGAAGACGATAAGGAAGTTAGAGGGGTACAATTGAATAGTTGAGTGGTCAATGACACCAAGTCTATTGTACACAAATAGGTACGTTAACACGAATAAAGGAAGTGATGTCTTTTACACAATTCATCTTGTTGGAAAAGGGTGGCTTGATTTTGACACAGTTAATTCTTCTGCTTGAGGCGTTTTGGCTTTAATGCTCAAGTGACGGTAGCGCAGAGATAACGTACCCTCGGGTATAACATATTGTGATGTGTGACACGAACAAAACAAAACGTTTTTCTTTCTGATGAAATAATTGGTACGCAGCAAATAACGCATTGCAAAGGGAAGATTATGGTAACATAGAAAAAGTCCAAAATGGATATGCATGGAGTTTTTTTTTATGAATTTGTAGCCATAGCCAAAAGTCAAATTAAGCTTGACTAATGATGTAGGTATTGGCTGTTGTTGGGTCGTCAGGCTGTTGAACTGTCGTCTAGAACGAGGAAATAATACAAATGTCAACGCACCTAGGGAAGTCTTTGTCCCGAAGAGGAAATAGCATCTTTGGAGATAAATAAGGCTCAACACTCGGTTAGGCTACAGTTAGCCTTTAGTCTTTGTCCATTGTGGCATTCTCATGTTTCACCGTTTTGATTGTGACTCATTGAATTATTCGACTCATTCCGAACAACTACATAGGTATCTTTAAAGTATCTTGACTAAGCGTTTAGCACGGTAATATTATGTATCGTTTAGTATCTAGCATTTCAATAGATTGGATGAATAAATATAAGGTCAAAGTTCAAAATGCATGAAAATTAAAGGCAAATGACTGATGCAAAACAAGTAGACGAGCGAGGACTGAAGAACTCGTGTTCTCGCACAACCACGCAAGGATATGGCCCCACCTTACGCAGTACGCACTTGACAGATAAAATAACCTCCAAAGTCACTCTCTCCTAGTTTTGGATTTTTCATCCATTATGGATTTTTACTAAAACCCCATCAATATTCATTACTAATTCCATTATTCATATTTTTTTTTATCAGCACTAAAATAAATAAGAAAGATCAGAGCCATTCAGCGAGCGATGGACAGAGTTATGCTTAGAGTTTCTCTATGGGATCAAATGAGGAGACCCGATCCAGAGTAACCGATATGGCTCAGCGGGTTGTGAAGCTGAAGTGACAATGGGCAGAGCACATACTCGTAGTTCGAAAAACCGATAACACGTTGGGGTCCCAAACTGTTAGAATGGTGACTGCACCGGAAAGCACAGCATTGGAAGACTCTTAACTCGGTCGACAAACGACATCAAACGAGACCCGGGATCCGCTGGATGGCGGCGGCCCAAGACAGAGGTTTGAGCAAGTCCCTACATGAGACTCAAGTTCCTCTCAGACCTGGGTGCATTTGGAACCTTTGTAGCTTTAGATTTAAGCTTACGTAATTCATTATCACCACTATATCATCTTACAAATCTAACAATTCTGACTATCAAAAGGTGTATCTAATTACTTTGAATAAATGATTTTGAGGTTTTTTTTTGAGTTTTTGCGATCTTCTATCGGTTGATAATTATGATGATAATGAAGCTACACTCTCGTATGTAGGCCGCATTCAATGTTAAAAGGGATTCACCCGCTCAGCTACTACTCAAGCACAAGTCGAGAACAAGGGGTACTAAATGTGTCATTAGAGCGAGGGCGGGAAGAAAGTGCACTAGAAGGTATTTTGTAATTCACTCCAGAGCGGCGGAAAATAAAGCCTTCTACCAAGCAGTGACAATGCTCGTTAGTGTTGCGAGATGGAAAATTGTGGAAAAAAGACACCATATTGACTTTATAACTCTCGACTTTTCATCAAATGTTTTATCGCAAATATGCCCGAAATTAAATGTCTGCTATTTTTGGTAAGTAGTAAGTTAAATGTTACTTGAAATGAAATGTGCGTCTGTGATAACTACGATTTACAGTTACACATTAAAAATAATGACAGTCATAACATTACTTTAAAGGAAGAAAATAAAATCAGTAAAAGTTACAGAGATTCTTGAATTCGAAATAATATAAAAAACATTCGCCCAATTTTTAGTGAAATTTTTAGTGAATTTTACTTTAAGAATTCATAGCATTGATGTTATTGAAGATTTTAATTAAGTTATATAAAGCAACAACACAACATTCGCATAAACAATTGACATTTACCAATTACCTACACAAGTGTAAATTAAAAATTTATAACACCCCCGACAAGTGAAGTTACAGTAACTAGAAAAGATCGAAAAGACCTAATAACTTTCAAACGGCTGAACTGATTTTCTTGGACTATTCCGCGCCTACGATCTAAAGTATTTGAGTTTTCCAAAACATCATTTTCAAATAAATAATTATGTATTTAGGCAACGTCCATCTTGACAGCTTGACATTTGTCAATTGACATAATATTATGAACCTAACGGTTATGTAACCTTCTTTTCTACAAGAAAACTAGAAAAGAGCTGATAACTCTTAAACGGCTGCACCAATTTTTTTGGATTATAGCTAAGAACACTCTCGATCAAGCCACCTTTCAAACAAAAAAAACTAAATTAAAATCGGTTCATTCGTTTAGGCGCTACGATGCCACAGACAGATACACAGATACACAGATACACAGATACACAGATACACACGTCAAACTTATAACACCCCTCTTTTTGGGTCGGGGGTTAATAAAATAAGTATGTCAGAACTTTTTAGCTTCGAGGTACACTTATTCTGCTAAAATTTCATGTCCGGGTCTTCATTGCAGGATTTTCATTCTTTAAGAACATAGCAGAGCTAGGTAGGTAACAGTTAAGATATGAGTACCTAAAGATTATTTGCTGACATGTTTTTTATCGGCAAGTTTTGTAACATCACGATAACCGGCCCAGTTTGATTACTATTGATACAGAATAGGAAAATTCCCAAATGTTTCTGAATGTTTATATTGCGACACGAAATAGAACTGATCTGAGGAGACAGGAAGTGGCCCATCTGTTCCACGCGGTTCCAATCATTACTTATATTATCAGGAATGCAAGCGATATAGGGTCTTAACCTTCACCACATAAGGATCACATCGCCATCTAAGCATAAGGAAGATAGATACAGGTCGACGTTGGTATCAAAAGTGATAATGTAGCAAATCAACAGATGATAAATACTGAATACGTCAGTATTACGGAGCAAAAAAATTTTAAGGTAATAATCGAAATCAACTAGGTACCAAAAGTGAATAAACATGTTTACAAGGACAGGAGCAAGTTTTACTAGGTAGGTACATATTTACATGTAGTGAGTATTTACTAGTAGAGTAAGAGTAGGCTTCAATGCTAAGACTTTGAGATTTTGAAATAAACACATTGTCATGTAAGTTCTACCACAGGTTCTACCTAGAAATTTTTTTTTTTCAATAATAGGCTAACAACAGTGTAATAATAGCTAAGTAAGCTAGTTTTTAAATAAATATCACTGCAATTTGCCTTCTGGTGATAACTAGGTACCTACTACCTACCTACCTAGGGTGCCTAGGATGTGAGCACGCGAGTTTTATACAAAGGAACCTAGTTTAGTATTTTATAGTTTTAAAAATTCAGCCGCGTTGAATTAAACATTATAATTTATGTCACCAAAATCCCACCAGGCATCATTCCAGAAACCGGTTAGGGATATGCTGCGTTGCGCGGCCACCAGTCAACACAATCGAAAGTTGTTTTATATTTTGAAATATAAAAAAACTGTGTGTGGAGCAAAGTAATGAATCTTAAAATACGTAAGTATGTATCAAAAGATTTATTTCAGTAAGTAGGTAGGTAAGTACCTACACAATAGGTCCTCATATTATTATGTACAATGCATGGAGAAGAAAAATACCTAATTAAAAACTACATGAAAGGCTTGATGAAAAGAAAAAAAAAAAACATTGAAATTATGTTGCATGTATCATATTTTGACAAAATAAATGGTCATGATTAAGAAAGGAGAAGGATAAAAGAGAAGGAAGCAGATGAGTAGATGCAATGATAGGCCAAAAAAGCGGGAAAGCATAAAGAAACAATAGATTTTAACCGGTAGGAGTCCAGCAATATCTGATTCGGATGTTCACGAAGATTTTACTTAACGGAAAAATACCTACCTAGAATTTGTGAATGCCAATAGCTCAAGTGAAGTAATCAAGAAAATGTGATAGGTACGTAATTACATATTTACGACCATCTAAAGATAGAGACAAAACTCTAAAGAAGCCCAAAAGAAATTCAGCTGGGTATCTTATCATATAAAATCACACTTGGTAAGAATATAATATTATTATGGTGCATGTGATATTGGTGACATAATGATGATAGGAAACGCAAACAACCTTGTACTGCAATCAAATGCTACTTGAATAAATGCGCCACGCGGTGCTGCTGAGATTACATCTACTGCATTATTATCTAGATCTAGACACAGGTATCAACCATTCATATTACGCACAAAGTAGAATATATTTAAGGTACCCAATTCACATCAATGATTGGCCACTTATGATTGGGATTGATTTCTCTCTCTTGGATATTCTGATAAGAACACCAACAGATGATTAGCTAATTTCTGACAGAAACAGCTGAACATTGTAATAAGTATCTTGAGTAATGCTTGCTCACGAATTATTTCATAGATTATAGGAAGGATTATATTATTTCCTAGATTTTAGTTTTTGAACATAACAAAAACAATGAACAATGAAATACTTTGGTTACCGCTCGTAGGTCATGTTTCAGAAAAACAAAATTGAAGTTGGTGAAAAAAGTATGGGACAACATTACATAGTGTCAACGGATAATAAGCCATGTGCACCAGAATTACAGGCGAAGCTTGAATGAGGATAATATGTAGGTACCTAGCCAAAGATATCATGTTTCTGTGACGGTGGAAGCCGGAAAACAAAGGTGAAACTCACCTTCTGCTAGTTGCCACTGAGCCGCAAGCCACCCGGCGTGGCCAGTGATATCAAAAGGTCTTCGGCTAATAGCTGATTGCTTCAAATACACGGGACTACACTAATTCAATTAGCGTCAGTTTGGCCCAAGGTTTGGCCTTATTGATTCGCAAGGACTATGAATGAAACGTCATGTACTCCTGGTTAAAATGAATTTAAAAATATACCGCACTTTCGAGAACATAAAAGATAAAATGATGGTGAATGACCTTCCCCAATATTTATCCTCGATTGATGAATATTGCGCAACGGCCATTCATTACCAAACAATGGACACTCGGGGCAGACCATCGCGATTAAATCCGTAGTAATGAGGCTTCAATGTCGCCGAGAATGATACTAATTCGATCTTGGCAAATGGCATACCTCCGAGCTGACGGACAGCCGGCTGCTACGCGATCTTTCAATACTGACTGAACTGACTGCCGAGTGCCGACTCGATCTACCATCGCCATCGTCACCATGCTACTACACTAACTGGAAATTATATAGATACGATCGCAGCAGCTCACCGGTTACAATACTGAGTATTGTTTGAAAACTGTTCAACTGATTTCTCAAAGATGTGAAAAACAACAGACGACATGCTCCAGAAAGTTGCCGATAAAACACGTTCGTGTTGTTATTGTGTGATAAGCGCGTGTCAATAATGCGAGTGTGAGGTGAACATCTGTCCGAGCGCTTCGTCAGTGCCACGACGACGCGATTAATTGGTCAGTGGTCACTGTGACGAGATACAAATGGCACATCGCAGAGTCGCGATACAATTAGACGGCAGCTCGCCGCGACCGGCGGAGGCAGGTGCGGCGCCAGGAGCCGCCAGGATCGATCGCCGCGAGCCGCGACACTGCCGCGCCGCCGCCCGCCCTCACTCACCTTCGGGGTGTAGCCTCTGCGGGTCGAACCAAGCATCTGCAAGAGAGGGCTGCGCGTTAGCGGGTTAGTCGCGACAGGAGACAAGCGCGAAGCGAAGCCTGCGCCGGCACTTACGCGGGTCGAGCACGCTGCAGAGGGAGGGCCCGGAGTCCGCCATCGTGACTCTTTACGTAATATTGGCACGGAACTGGAGGCGGCGGACTGAGCGCGCGCCGCGCCCGACATTCGCGTCGATACTGGCCCTCCGCCCTCGGCGCAGCGCCCCTCCCCCGCGCCGCGCCTGCGCCGCGCGCCTTCCACTCCTCGCGCTCATGCTGCGTCACCTCGCAGGGTCCACCGGCCATACCTCACGCTCTCATGCGGCCGCTCAGCTTGCATTGCAATCATTAGTCACACGGAATATGCTGTTAGTACAGGCATCAATCATTTTATACACAATCTACTATTTACATTAGCCACAGAAGCTAAACCATCACCTTTAGATTAAGAAACAGTAGAAATTGATACAGAAGTGTTCATTAAAAAGAATACATATTAAATACTAAACGTTAAATATATAATATACACAATATAAATCATGCCGATAATAAATAGAAAAATAATAATTAGAAACAACGAATAATTATTATTTATATTTTTCAGCTAATAGGCTTGATTTATGCATCGGACAGAAGTTAGTAGTTAGCCATCATCCAAATCCCCAACAATATAAAACGATAATGGTGCAAGGACTTACAAGATGAGTTATGGCCACGATTACACGTTATCTCCAACGAAATGATCTGGGATGCTGCACTGCGTAGCCGCATTTTTACGTAACCTCACTTATGTTTTTAAGATACGAGTTTCTTAAACATGCGTAGTTAAATAAGTACCTCCTCCATGGTTTACGTTCATTAAAGCAAATCCCCATGAGTTTGGATGTGGACTGTTGCTATTCGCTACAAGAAACTGCAGCCTAGTGGCTAAGATGTCGACCTTCTTGTCAGGAGGTCAGGGGTCCGAACCCAAACACACACCTCTAACTTTTCGGAGTTATGTGCTTTTATATAATTAAATCTCACTTGGTTTAAATGTGCAGGAAAACATTGTGAGGAAACCTTTATGCCTGAAAGTTCTCCGTAATGTTCTCAAAGCCATACTGGGCAAGCTGGCAGGCTAAGACCTTCTCATTCTAAAAGGAGATCCGTCCTCAGTAGTGGGCTGACAATGGGTAGATCGCGATGGTAATATAAAACTTTCTCGGCGAACATGAAGAACGAAACGGTATGGAAGAATCTTCTATTGATGTTATGGTTATCACTTCATTTTAAATGAATATTAACCGAACGGAACGCACGCGGCATTTCTTACCAGCATTCTTCGGAATATAAAAAAAATCACGAGATTAGAGTTGTTAAGTTGGTAAATTCATCGACTTTTCAATAAAAGCATTTGGAAGCAAATAATTTCACTAAGTACTTTTACACATTCATTCATTAAGTACATCATAATAACTCCTCTCTGAATGAAAATGCTTTGGTCTATCACGCTAGTTAACAGAGGAT
The DNA here is from genome assembly GCF_905333055.1 of Maniola jurtina. Classification (NCBI taxonomy): domain Eukaryota; kingdom Metazoa; phylum Arthropoda; class Insecta; order Lepidoptera; family Nymphalidae; genus Maniola; species Maniola jurtina. The sequence continues at coordinate 14,921,323 of NC_060039.1, forward strand.
TGGTACGAGCTTTACACACCTTGTAAAAATTATGTAGAACTCTGACTCATGCAGGTTTCCTCACGAAATTTTCCTTCACCATAAAAGCAAGTGATATTTAAGTAACTGTAAAAAAACGCACATAGCCCCGAAAAGTTGGAGGTGCGTGCTCGCAATGGACCCCAGACCGCCCCGACTAGGAGGTCGTCGTCCTAACCACTAGCCGACCTCCGCGATACCACCATACAGTCAGTTCCACAAAAATATTCCACTCGGTACATGAGATTTATACGTGAATTTTCTTGTTGCGAAAGCTAAGGACAAATCAATCAATCTGGGCTCCAAGTCTACTATTGCAATTGTGTTTCAGTTGTCTATCAATGACATCTTAATTGTTACTTTTAGCAATTTTGGTAGTCTACTAATTCAATGGCGTCACAATTGCTTTCCGATGGCGTGCCACTGACACTTCAATGACGCAATTGTAAATAGTTGGTAGTCCCGTACTTAATGACAAGCCAATGATCGAATGTATGCGTAGTCTGCTAATAGTTTGACAGCTGCAATGACCATTGAATCGCCAGTGAACTATCATTGATGTGCCATTGTGCTGTCATTGCTTTTAAGCCAGTGTTTGTTTGGTTTTACGGGTTTAACATCATGTTTAGCAATAGTTTGGGTATTTAGTTGTTATCTTTCTACGTTGTAAGGTGAACACCTAGGCATAATGTCTAGAATAAGATGGAATATTTTGGAATTGGCCAACGCGGTTGATACTCAGGAGTTGATATTGATACTCGCTTGCTAAGGAGCAATATAGACCCCTTTCAGGATATATCCTTTGTAAAAATGTTTCGCCTTGGGAAGGAAACTGTACAGGAGCTAGTGGAGCAGCTCACTCCACTTATTCCGAGACCACAACGGAATGATGGAATATTTGCGGAGACGAAGGTTAGAAAACAACTTCAAATTATCATTGCTTATCTCTAAAGGCATGGCTATAATCTAAGAATACATGAAGTTGGTAGGTATGAATGTAATGTATTACTGTTGCAGATTCTGATAGCCTTAGCATTTTATACACCATCTCATACCAGACATTAGTTGGGCAGAGTGCCCTCCACAGAAGACTGTGTCAAGAGCTGTGAGGCAAGTTACAGAGACACTCAATGCCAAATTTAACAAATATGTTAAATGGCCCATCCAGCATGACCGGAATGCCATGAAAGCTAAGTGAGAAATTCAACTTTTCCTAACTGTTGTAGGTTTCCTAATGTTGGTTGGATTTTCAGGTGACAGTGGCTATCCTCTGAAGAAAACAAAGATCACCCCAATCCTCAACACCATAGAGGGAACACCATAGCACAATTTTTATTTAATGCACTCAATAGACTGCACTCAATAGAGTTGAACTCTGTATAGTTTTATTAAATAAAATCCTGTTTGAGACAGTATATGAAAAAACCGGCCAAGTGTGAGTCAGACTTGCGCACTGAGGGTTCCTTACTCGGGTATTTTTCCAACATTTTGCATGATAAATCAAAAACTATAAAAATCTGTTTTAGAATGTACAGTAAAGCCCTTTTATATGATACACCACTTGGTATAGTTATCTTACTTTGAAAATTGAAACAGGTTTTCATTTTTTTTTAAATGATGTAACCACAAATTCGCGGTTTTCAGATTTATTCCTGTATTTGTGCTATAAGACCTACCTATCTGCCCAATTTCATGATTCTAGGTCAACGGGAAGTATAGGTTTTACCTACTTATAGGTATAACCTTTAGGTTTCTTGACAGACACGACAGATGGACGGACAGACAGACACAAAGTGATACTATAAGGGTTCCGTTTTTCCTTTTGAGGTACGGAACCCTAAAAAAAGGGTGTCCTAGACAAATAAACTATAGCAAATATTATAGTTTGATTGATAGGTGTTTTATTTACAAATTATTTTTTTCAGATGTTTGCTCCGAGCACATGCATTGCATTACAGTCAAATCACCACAGGCAAGATTGTGAATGCATGTTATATTTTGCACAGTATTGCAAACAAGACCAACGCACGTGCCTCCACTCATGCCTGTGGAAGCTCTTCATCTGCAACAGGTATGTGATTTAATTTTTGTTTATTCTTTAAAAAAAACAACAAATTTCCACAAATATGTTTATTCATTTAACATAAAAAGATTAAAATGTCCTTAATATATAAGAGTAATATTATTATGAATTAAACAACATTATTGTATATTTTAGGATGAACACAATTCAAGGGCCGAGAGTTGGAAAGTGCTATTGATGGACAGCATTCACAAAGCCATCGAGTTAACCAAGGTCTGCTTGAAGGTAGAGTGCTGCAGCAGGCTCTCATCAACAGGCTGTGGAGAAATGCATGAAATTAATAATAAATAAT